>NC_090195.1:2407299-2499799 GCF_024679245.1 Pseudorasbora parva
AAATTTTGAGTTAATACAATTAATTTTTTTTGAGATTCGACAACTTTTATTAAAATATTATTAAAAGATTTTGTAAGCATGTTGGGTAATTGTGTGTGTGAAACATGCCAAATAGTGCTATTTATCACATGTTTTATGTGGTTCAGATACAATAATATTTTGAGTTTCTATTTATTTAACAAATTTCCTTCATTGTATCAACTCAAATTTTTAATTTCAATAAATTCAAAATTTTAAGGCAACCAGGTTACTTACTTTTTTAAGTTAAACCAACAAAAAACAAAAATTTTACAGTGTATATATATGTCTATATATATATATATATAAACAGCTGACTTAAAAATTATTTTCTAATAAAAAAAAAAAATTAACAACTGACTGACTTTTTTTTGTTTTTAAATCATTATGAAAAATCGAGAAAGACACATAATCAAGCAGGTTATGATATTTCACTTCAATTTCTTAAATAATCTTAATTCACACAGTTAGACATGTCCGCAGCTTCAGACAGCATTAACTTTAGCGTTTATTACCGTATGCTGTAATATTTCCACAGATAACGTTTTTCACGATATTCTGAGTCAAATATAATTCATGTGGTCTGAGTTTAACACGAGCAGGAAACACGGAGGAAGAGTTTGTCAAGGGTTTGTCTCATCATCATCATCATCATCATCCACGTCACGCCAGTACAAAAGAGGTTTGAGATCCGCGTTTGGATTGGCTCGCGGATATCCAGCTATAGCAACACTGTTTCACATGAGCTCTGAGGTATCGGCTTCCTGAAAACCTGGACCAAAGATTTGCATCCAGAGTTACAGCTGGTCACTTTTACAGTTTCATATTTCATATATCTATATAGATTTTTTCCCATATATATTTTCTATAGCTTTTTCTGCCAGGTAGAACAGAAAGTGAGAGGTGGGAGAGAGAGAGAGAGAGAGAGAGAGAGAGAGAGAGAGAGAGAGAGAGAGAGAGAGAGAGAGAGAGAGAGAGAGAGAGAGAGAGAGAGAGAGAGAGAGAGAGAGAGAGAGAGAGAGAGAGAGAAGAGAGAGAGAGAGAGAGAGAGAGAGAGAGAGAGAGAGAGAGAGAGAGAGAGAGAGGAGAGAGAGAGAGAGAGAGAGAGAGAGAGATGATGATGAACACAAGGCATCGGTCGCTTCAGTAATCGTCAGGAAAAAGAATCACGTCTTTGTGCTCACAATCCGGCGGGAAAACACACGATTACAGGGAAAACCAGCCAAACATACACTTAGATTCATCTCACAAAAGCTACAAATCAATCGGGTGAATCAATGATTCAATGACTCGTTCATAAAGATTAATTAATGAATCAGCTATTTGGACGAATGAATCAGTGAATCAATAGCTCATTCATAAAGAGAGCTAATTACTTCTTCCCTAAATGAATCAGCCATTTGAACAATCAATCTGTGAATCTATTATTAAATGACTCGTTCATAAAGAGCCATTTACTTAATTCCTTAATGAATCAGCTATTTGAACGAATGAATCTGTGACTCAATTATTCAATGGCTTGTTCATAAAGAGAGCCATTTGTTTAATTCCTGAATGAATCAGCCATTTGAACAAATTATTCGTGTGAATCAGTGATTCAATGACTCATTCATAAAAATCCGAATGCATCGGCCATTTGAATGAATTAATGCCTCACTGGTTTAGACATTTACATTAGGGGCTGTCGATTTAACGCACATTTTATCCTTATATAACAGCATGAGTGCAAATACAATGTTGATTTTATTTTGTCTATTTTTGCTACACTTTTCCAATGAAAATATTACCCATAAATCCATAGAAGAACTGTTACGAGCAACATATATCCATGCTTAATTTCTGTATAAATCTACATTTGAACGAATCAATTGGGTGAGTCAATGATTCAATGACTCATTCATAAAGAGAGCCATTTACTTAATTCCTGAATGATTCAGCCGTTTGAAAGAATCAAATGAATCAATGACTCACTCATTTAGATATTTATAATTATGGCGGTAGAATCAACGACAACGCAATCCCCGAATAGCACGAGGGCAATGTGATAGTCTTTATTTGTCTGCTATTACTACACTTTTTCAATACAATATTTCTTATAAAGCATTTCATTTCTCATTTAACACAATAATGACTTTAATCATCTTTTGTGGTTAATAAGCCGTATATTAAGGGCTTATTAAGTCTAATATATGAACTAATATATTTCTATATATTTATACAAGTTTTGCTTCTCGAATCAGCCGTTTCATCAAACATTTTATTACAGTAAAGCATCGTCTTATCCCATTTTTTTTATTCAGATTTAATCCATTTTAATCAGAATAATCAGCACACCATTTAATTAAAAGTATATAATAATAGACTATATTCTAATAATATAATTATCTCGACAGCCCTAACACACACACACACTATTATTTACTGTAATAAAATTTATTACAGTAAATAATTTTGCATGTGTAGTCTTAACTACCCTACATAGGCTTGATTTTTTTAAACACAAAATGTAATTTGGTAGTTCATTTCCCTTTTGATTGTGGTGTGAAATGTGCGGTGTGTTTCCAGGCTGTAATCTGTGTATGGCACTGCGGAGGACGACACACACACACACACACCGGAGAACACTGGACTCATAATGAAGCGTGGAAGTGTATTGCATAAACCACAATCTCTCGCGGCCCGTCCGGTTAAAAGCTCGGTTTAAAAAAATAATAATAATCACAGCCAATATGATGCATAAAACAAACCAAAGCGCCTCGAACACAGTCTCTCACGGACACGGAAATCAAGCTACGCTACACAGACATCAGATGAATCAAAGCCTTTGGTTATCCTCGCGTAGAAGACATTTGGCTACATCGCACCGAAACGCCCACGACGTGATGCGACAGCATTAATAACACGCGTTTGGTAGTTCTCCTGATGTGGATATCAATGCCTAAAGTTCAGTCTGCACAGACTATTGCTGGAGATATTGCTTGCTACATCGTCTGAGCCAGTTGGAAACTCGCAACCATCCGAACTTTCCCGGGGTAACCTGAAGAAAACGTTGTTTCCTGATGGGAAAAAACACGAAAAACACTGGGAAACGCGCTACTTTGGCACTTTCGGATTTGTAACGTGCCAGAATTGGCAAGAGTGTGGAACAAAAAACAAAATGGCTAACGGGGGACAAAACACACCGGGCCGTGAGAGCAAAGACGGATTACATACAAACGGAAAACTTAAAGCTGGGTTTGAGAGGAAGTCGAAGCAACCGCTGCAGTGCATCATGGGAGCAGAAATGGCACAGACGGAAGGGACACCAAACCTTCATTTGGCCCTGAAATCAATCATCTTTATGGATTCGCCACACAAATCTGTCCGAGATCATTTGGTAAGCGGGTTCACAGTCAATCGTGTTCAATTTCGTCCCTCGTAACGGCGTACGAGGGGTGCGTAAAAAATTGTGCAAGTAAAAAACAGGTTTTTTGGGGGGGAGAAGCACCAAACGTTAAAGGTTCAATGTCCCGTGAAGAAAGAGAAAGGAAGAATAATGCCCTGTTTCACTGACCGGCACGATTCTACGACTGTATACAGCTATTTACATCTCTTTTATACAACAGCACTTCTTTAAAGAGTTTTTTTTCTTGTTTTTACTTCTTCCAAAACGTCTTCCCTAATCATAAAAGCCAACTTACATCAAAATATACTTACTACAAGTCAACACAACTAACAAAATATATAACAGAAGTCAAACACGTAGAAAATCTGAGGTATTTCTGGTCTGAGGTGGTCTGTGGTTCATGATCATCTTTTTTTTTTTTTTTTTTGTCCTTTCATAACTAATTTTTATTGTTTCGAGTTGCGCTCTTTCGTCTCGGAAGCCTTGTGAATGTCTGGTGGCGCGGTTGCATCTGAGGATGAACTTTACTGAGAAGATACGAAGGTTTCTTTCATCCGCGAGGCAGCAGCACTGATGTGGAAAATCACTCTTGAGTTATGGCATATGGAAACGTGGATCACCGTCTGCCACTTTTAAGACAAAATAAATATCATTCTTGCGTTTTCTTTGCTAATTAGTGAGGCGAACGCCACCTGGGTTTGGCATTCTCGTGTTTGCAGCCCCAAACTGAAGTCTGAACGGTCAGATCTCAGATTTGGTCCCTGGTAGAAAGAGGTAATGCATGAAGGGACCCGAGCAAAGCACACAAAACCAAACACTTCCTGGGAGAGAGCGCGCACGGCGGCTCATTTTACCCCTCAAGCCAAAGAAAAACATATGACGTTATATTTTGCTTTACCTCATATTTATGTGTATTATTTCACATTATTTTGTACAACTATAAAGCACATTTTCAGCCAGAAAAAAACTTTTTTTAATACCATTCCAATTTATAGATTATTGCATTATTTTTAAAACAAACATTAATTATCATATTACAGTAATGGGAATTTATTTACAATAAAAATTGAGAACAATATATATATATAAATTTGGATGAATTACGGTCAGGAAAATTTGGTGTAAACCATGTTTTTATGTAATTTTACTATATGTTGGACTGATTTGATTAATAAAAAACAAGTTTAAATTATTATATTACGGTAATACAAATCTACTCAGAATTAATAGTGAGAACACTGAGAATTAACAAAAATGTTTTAAAATAATTACGGTCAGGATAATTTGGTGTAAAACATTTTTTATACGTCATTTTATTATTCGTTGCACAGCTTCATTTTATTCATTTAAACAAGTGTAAATTCTTATATTACTGTAATAAGAATCTACTAAAAATTAGTATTGAGAACAATGAAAATTTGGATACATTTCAGTCAAGATAATTTGGTATAAAAAATGTTTTTATACTTAATTTCATGATTTAAAAACAAAACAAAAACAAGTGTCAATTAATATACTACAGTAATAAGTGTATCAACACTGAGAACAATGAGAATTACCAACAAAAAATATTTTTTTGGGATAATTTGGTGTAAAACATCAGTATTTGTTGGACTATGTGTATTGATTTTATTAATTAAAACAAGTGTAAACGATCATATTACAGTAGTAAGAATCTACAAAGAGCGATGAGAATCATCACAATAAAATATGGATCCCAAAGCAAAACTTTTATGAGAATTTGGGGTAAAACATGATTTTATACATCAACTTCTTAATTAAAATCACTGTTATAGTAAAATCAACAGTGAAAAAAATAACAGGATAATGTGAACTGGAGAAAATGTGCTTATCTATCATAAAAATAACACAATTAATGCTTCTAAAAGGATTAATTTTAATATATATATGATAAAAACATAATTTCTTCTTTTTCTTTGGGTTTTGGGGTAAAACATGAGCCATGTTTTCTATGCCGTGCGAGTCCTTTACTCCAGACATCCAAATCACATGTTGCATTATATCAAGAGAAACTAGACAGGAAAAACAAACACTTTTTATGGTCTTTTTTTCTCTTTTTCAACAAGCTCTCAGCACCACACACACACACACACACACACACACACACACGGTCTTGCATGTCTCGTGTTAACTCCTCAGGGCACTGGTGTATTTCTCTCGGTCCTATAATGATGTGGGAAAGGCAGTCATGGACCCTTGACACTGGATACCTGAGAAAGATTCCCGTACCAAACTCTCACGCTCATGACTTCCGATATATTTCCGCACGCCATCCGAGAAATTTCACTCACATCCACTCCGGAAAAAATCCCAACCAACCGCTTCACAGTCACCAAACTTCCAACAGCACGAAAGAAAAAAAACCAAACCAAAGAAAAAGAAAGAAAAAGAAATTAGTCCAGTTGTGTTTTTTCCCCCCGTGTTCTTTAACACCCGTTAGTTCCGTAAAAGACACGTTTTCCGTGATTTCGAATAGCACACTTTCGGAAAAGAGAGAGAAATAAAAGGTGAGATCCCGCGAGGAGGTTGGATTGCGCGTGTAACAGTCATAATGATCCTCGCGGGTTTCGCAGCACTGTTGATGATCCCAAGATGAAGCCATCGTGGATTGATCCTGTCCGGACGGGACGGGACGGAGCGGAGCGGGAAAAGAAGAGCAGGAGCGAGGGAAAACCAGGAGAAAGGTTGAGGTACCTGCATTCAGCATTCATTTGTCGGCACCTGAACGCGCGTTGAGATGTCCTCTCGGTTTGTATTCTTAAAAATCTTCCGCGTTTGCTCGTATGATAAAATACAGTAGAGAAGTGTGCTGGTAGTTACTGATCCGATCAGAAAAATAATAATAATAATAATAATAATAAAGTTAAAAAAATGTTAGGATAAAATAGCAGCTGCTTTAAAGGGACAGTTCACCCAAAAATGAAAATTCTGTCGTCATTTACTCGCACTCAAACCTGTATGAGTTTCTTTCTTCTGCTGAACACAAAAGAAGATATTTTGAAGAATGTTGTACCCGTTCACTAAGGCTGCCAGAATACTAATCATACACTGTGTGTTAATAGGCCAGAGGAGAACTGGCACAAAAAAACAAAACAAAAAACGACTAAACCTGGTTTACGTCGCATTCACACGGGGCGTAGGCGTTAACGCTTGACGGAGGGCGTGGCTGAAGCTGGGTGCTGACGCGAACGTCATAGTGACAACAGCCAATCACATTAACTTGCCGCTTGGACCAAAACACAACACATAAAGCGCCTTTTTATGACAGCTAGTCTGTAAGACGAAATTAATGCCGATTTGGTGTTATGTGTGACTGCGATTGCCCGTGTAGTTGTTGTCAGTGCACTGCACAGGGGCTCAAAGCTGTTAAGTACATTAAATCCTGAAAAAAAGTGCCGACAGCGGGAAGAATATCACGTAGTGGTCCGGGAGCTGCGTATGGATTTTTAACGGTCTATGGTCTGGATGGTTCACGGAGCAGTAATGAACGCAATTGGCTAGCGTCTGCTGTAGGATATTTGCATACGGCGATCTGATTGGATGACGCCTGCGCTGGCGCTTGAAAAGTTGAGAATTCTTCAACTTCTGCCGCTTGCAACGCGAGTGAAGCGCCGCGACGGAACCCACAATTCAGTTCGGCAACGGAAATGGGAAGCGTTAACGCCTACGCCCCGTGTGAATGCTGCGTTAAGTGTCTTTACTTTTCTCTATCGTGCCCTGATGGACTTTTGTCTCCTTGACACTGTCGCCTTTGGCTTGGCTTGCTCAGTTGGAGACACTAAAATTACGATGCAAGTCTTTCGCACTGCAAAAAATGCTTTTCTTACTTAGTATTTTTGTCTTGTTTCTAGTCAAAATATCTACAAATTCTTACATTAAGAAACATTTACTAGACAAGTAAAAAGGATTGGGGGAAAATAACTCAAAATGAAGAGAGTTTTTGCTTAAAATGAGATGAATAATCTGCCAATGAGAAAAATAATCTTGTTTTCTGTTTGAATTAATAGCACGATATAAATTAAGTTCACTGATTACCATAGTAGGAAAAAAATACTATGGTAGTGCTTGGTTCCAAACATTCGTCCGGATCTCTTCTTTAGTGTTGAGCAGATAAAGCGACTCGCACAGGTTTGAGGGTGAGTGAGTGATGAGCGTTTTCGTTTGTGTGTGAGCTGTCCTTTAATGTGGTTTGAGATTCGCTGAGTTTGGGAGAGTCGAGGGCTGTGTGTCAGATGCTGGACTCTTTGGCCGGCAGGTCCAGTTTGTGACGGCGGTGAGCAGGCCGTCTGAGGTAGAGCCGCAGGTGAGCCGGCGGATCTGAGAGAGCCGCTCCTCCACACAGCCGGCCGACAGACGGGCCTCTGCGTCATGATCCCAGCACTCCTCGATCGTCTCACACATCTGAGCCAGACCCTGACACACACATTTACATCATTATATCAACTGTATTTAATGATTCAGAATTTTACCCTCCACACACACACACACACACACACACACACACACACACACTCATTCATTTACATCATTATATCAAATGTATTTAATGATTTATAATGTTATCCTCCACACACACACACACACAAGCGCACATTAATTAATTTACATCATTATATCAAATGTATTTAAGGATTTATAATGTTACCCTACACACACACTAATTAATTTACATCATTATATCAACTGTATTCAATGATTTATAATGTTACCCTACACACACACACACACACACACACACACACTCACCGAATGCTTCAGCCAGCAGTCCTTAAACACCGGCCGCATCTTCTTATGCACCACTACATCCTGAAGATCCTCCAGCGACGGATGCTGGCCGATCTCCTCCTCAAACGGCAGCATGTACTCGTCTACAGGACCTGAAGGAGCACAGCACACACAATGTAAGCCGCTGGAACAGCAACGCACGAGAGAAAGGCACAGAGTGGGCGGAGCTTACAGGCTCAGAACCGACTCTGATTGGTCAGGTAAGATGGAGACACTTTTTGACCAATTCTTTTTTAAATACATTTTTATGGATTTCTCTTTTGTTGGAGAATAATGTTATACTCATGATAGTTCAGTTTGCATGCACAGGTCAGTCATTTTACTTCTCAAATACTTGATTGAGATAAGAGTCCCAGTTTGGTTTTCTAGTACAAATATCTAAATACTGAGGAGGAATCAGCTGTGTGTGAATGAGTGAGTGTGTGTGTGTGTGTGTGTGTGTGTGTGTGTGTGTGTGTGTGAGAATGAGTGAGTGTGTGAGTGAGTGTTTGAGTGAGTGAGTGTGTGAGTGAGTGTTTGAGTGAGTGAGTGTGTGAGTGAGTGTTTGAGTGAGTGAGTGTGTGAGTGAGTGTTTGAGTGAGTGAGTGAGTGTGAGTGAGTGAGTGAGTGAGTGAGTGAGTGAGTGAGTGAGTGAGTGAGTGAGTGAGTGAGTGAGTGAGTGAGTGAGTGAGTGAGTGTGTGTGTGTGTGTGTGTGTGTGAGTGAGCGAGTGTTTGAGTGAGTGTTTGAGTGTTTGAGTGTTTGAGTGTGTGTGTGTGTGTGTGTGGTGAGCGAGTGAGTGTGTGTGTGAGTGTTTGAACGAGTGTGTGTGTGCGTGTGTGTGTCTGTGTGAGTTGTGTGTGAACGCTCACCATCAGAGGCTTTGCAGCGAGACACCAGCTCCCACAGCACCAGCCCCATGGCGTACATGTCTATCCTCAGAAAGGCGTCGCGCTGGAAGTTAATGGCTCCCTCCAGCACCTCCGGGGCCATGTACCGCCGCGTGCCCACCTGACACACTCACAGGATCAGCTTCACTGAACAACCTCTATCACGCTAGTTTAGTTCTGGCGTCTCTTCAAACAGGTTTACATGCATCCAAAGTCAAACAGATTCTCTCATAATATACTCTAAACATCAGCTCATTTCTCACGGACTGAGACTGAAATTGCAGACGACTCGTCTCCGGCAGTATGTTATTTGTTTGGGTAGTTTGGGAGACCAATTTTTTTTAAATCTTTAAAACACTGCAGACCTTTTACATTCACACACAGCTGTATCACACACTACATGAAAGGCAAATGCCAAAAGCATGAGGGGTGCGGCGTCTCACCTGACCGTGTGTGTCTCCTGGTGGTTTCCCCGGCTCAAACCGAACCGCTAACCCAAAGTCACCAACAACCGCTGAGAGATCCGTCTTCAGCATCACATTTTTACTCTTGAAGTCTCTGTGAAAGATTTTTTTTTTTGATTAAAATGAGATATTTAGTTTATTTGAGATTTATAACATCTGAGTGTCCTAACTACACGCAACACGATACGATTCCAGCGAAAAGCAACATCTGTCCACACCATAGACCGTAAAAAAATATGGACATCATCCGTTTCCGCTTGGCAAAGGTGAAGCTTTCAGACGGCCTGCACGGCGCTGACATCTTGGGACCGGAGTTGCGCAAGAGAGCAGGAAGTACAGCCGCGATATCAAAAGCCCACCCACACTCTCACAGATGCAGAACAATTAATTATGTTGGTCTGAAATAAACAGTTATGGAAATCTAGAAATTATAAATTTTTCGGCGCCCATGTTAATCAATGAGTGCATTCACACCGGGAGCAGGAGCAGCGCGTGAGCGTCAAGCAGGGCTTTCGACAGCGAGCCTATTTTTGCTGCGCTGCTGATGCTCAATTAAAGTGAAAGCACACTTTTAATGGACAAAATAAATATGATTTCACACAAAAAGTGCTTAAAATGCACACAAGAAGCACGTGTAGTGTATTTTGAGTGTGTCAGAAAGGAAAACAAAGAATAAAAAAATCTGTACAGTCCCTGACAAAAGTCTTGTCGCTTGTGTACAAATTGACCTAAAGCGCCGCTGAAATATATTTCTAATCAAGATTTTTTTTACAAGAAATGGCTCATTTTAATCCCACCAGCTTTTGTGATAATGTTTCAGTGAAAAACTAAACTTTCAAAAAGTATTCTAATATTCACAGCTTGGTAAAGGCCATTGAGTCAATTTTTGCAAAGACATAAGTGTTGTCACCTTGTCATATGAGCTTCACCTGTGACTAATAATAGATCAATTAGGTCTCAAGTGTGTATAAAAAAGAACCCCAGTACACTAGACCTTCACATCAACTGCAGCTAACGAGTAAGTGGCGCTATGGTGAGCTATTTTCAGACCAGTCCCGCGGGCGACTCGTGCGGTCCATGTTGGTGAACCCTGGTGTAACAGTTGGGGAGTTAAACTCACCGGTGTGCAATCGCAGGTTTAGGACCTTCTCCTTTAAACCGCGGCACGTCCTCGTGAAGATACGACAGACCGCAGGCCATGGTTTCGGCAATATGACACAGATCGCTCCAGCTCAAAGCGTTCCCCTTCAGATAGTCCGTCAGCGAACCCTGATCACAGAAGGAGAACACACTCAAAAAACTCAATACTTACACTAGGGTCGCGATACAGCCTCAAAATTATATCACGATATTTCAAGAATATTTTCGATGACGATATAGAAAAAAATATATGGAACAAAGTTTGATTGGTTATTGCAGCTGGTAGGCCGCAGCATTTATTATTGCAAACAAAATGAAGGGCATCGTCCATCCTTTTCAAATGAGCTACTGTCATTGATGAGAGAATATTTAATTAATAAATCTATAGTCATAAGGTGACAGCAGCAGCATTATAGTCACACACACACAGCACAAGTCAAACGAGAGCAAAGTAGCCTTGGTACAAGTTATTAGTGTTGTCACTGGAAATCTTAAGTAAACTATAACATAACATTTTAGTTTAACAATAACTAAAATAATTTATGCCATGGTCTGTCTGAATATTCGATTCTGATTGGCTAGAAGGTGTGCAATAAAATAAAGTCAGATGAATCATCGTTCTATTTTAATGTGCTGTTTTCATTATGAAGCGCAGGTGCGTGCACACACACACACACACACACACACCACTTGAGAGCGAAGATCTCGCTGCACATTCAGGAGTAACGCCGCCCCACGACTTTCAGCAATAAAATAGCTAAGCTACTGGATCACTACATTATATTTCTCAGCAATGATGGGGTTACTCGTTATTTTTAAGTAATAAACACACATCTGCATTGTTAAGAGAAACGCTGAACAGACTGACAGATCTCTCTCTCTCTCTCCTCTCTCTCTCTCTCGCTCTCTCTCTCTCTCTCTCCGCTCTCTCGCTCTCTCGCTCTTTCTCTCTCTCTCTCTTCTCTCTTTCTCTCTCTCTCTCTCCTCTCTTCTCTCTCTCTCTCTCTCTCTCTCTCTCGCTCTTTCTCTCTCGCTCTCTCTCTCTCGCTCTTTCTCTCTCTCTCTCTCTCTCTCTCTCTCCTCTCTCTCTCTCGCTCTCTCTCTCTCCTCGCTCTCTCTCTCTCTCTCTCTCTTCTCTCTCTCTCTCTTTCTCTCTCTCTCTCTCTCTCTCTCTCTCTCTCTCTCTCTCTCTCTCTCTCTCTCTCTCTCTCTCTCTCTCTCTCTCTCTCTCTCTCTCTCTCTCTCTCACAATAATCAAATCAAATAAACATAATCTTACGCATTACTTTATCTCTGTGTCTGACTCAAAGGATCTAGCCGTAACTGATGAAAATAACCGTACCTTCCGGTCAAATGTTGCGCTGCAAACATCAGTAACAGCTTTAAGTTGTCAATGTTATATCAGTTGTAAAGACGGCTGACATTTTGTAAACAAGTAACTCCTTTTAGGTGCTAAATCGGCATCGGAGGCTGAAGCTGCTCTTCTCTCTCAGACAGGTGTTGTTGTGCGCGCTAGGGAAAGTAAATGCGGCCTACATCGCTATATCATTGATATCGCGATACTAGGGCTGAGCAATATTCAAGAAAAATGCGATATCTTGTTAAATAATGCGATATTAGATATGCTATATGATATCGCAATTAGTGTGTAAAATCAATTTAAATTATATTAAAAAAAAATACAAAACTGAGAATGAAACCATTTGTGTTTCACATTCTCTCTGGGAAAAGTAAGCATCGCTACAAACGTCTGAAAGTGGCCAGCTGTGTTTTAGCAAACATTTTATGTCACAAATTGTTCACATTTCGGTGCGTGTCAAACAACGCGAGACTGCAAATTATTGTTTTTTTTGCAAATTATTGCGTTTATAACTCTTTTTAACATCAAGCAAGTCATAAGTAACAGTAATGTGCCCAGTTTATGCTCTGCCCAATGTGGGACCTAAAACGTACACTTTCCACAATGTTGAAGTAGCCTATTAAAATCCTTACATATGCGAGCCATTGTGATATGTACATTTGTGATATTTAGATAATTTCGATATATTGCACACCAATAATCGCTAGCGATATGAATTTTATTATCATGTAAAAATGTATACCAGTATGGTATGGCACACCCCCCTAACTTGCATACAGAGTGCTGGGAAGCTTCACAGGGTTACGTTTCGGCCATTCGAGTTTCTAAAGGTCATTTCTGATGCGTTTTTCACTCTGTGTATGTTTGTGTTTTAAAGTCTGATGAACTTTGACCCCTCACCCTCTCATGAAACTCTGAGATCAGCCAGAACTCGGTCTCCAGGTTGCTTCCGCGTTTCTCCGCAGCGATGTAGCGCAGGAGGTTGTCGTGCTTCATGCCTGGCGTAGAAAAAATATCCCGCTCGTTCTGCCAAGACTGCTTGTCCTGTCGACCCACAGAGAACAAACATCACACACACAGATCCGAACGGCTCCTAATGTTGTTTTGGAGTTTCCTACAACAGGGGCCTATTGCACAAAACTAGGATAAGGGATTAAGCCGGGATATCTTGGTGATCTTGTCATCTGTATGCAAAATGTAGTACACCGCTGTCGTGTAAACGTACCCTGAAGGCACACTCACACCAAGAACGATGACAACAATGAAAGATCCCTGTATATTAGCGGAAAAACTGAGCCAGGATCACCAAGATATCCCGGCTTAATCCCTTATCCTAGTTTTGTGCAATAGGCCCCTGGTTTGCAGGCATCCAAGGTTAAAACACTTTAATTTGTGTTGCAGCATCAGCTCTTTTCTCAGTCATTCTCTCTAAACCCCGCCTCTCTGAGAGTCTGCTCGGCTCTGATTGGCCAGTTGGCCACATAACTCATTTGTGTATATATATATATATATATATATATAAACAAACACAGAGCTGCCTTGCACCTATATGGTATAAATAGGCAGCATTTTAAGTAAACTAATATAAAATATAAACCTGAATGGGGAAATTTTTAAAATTAAAATTATAAATAAATATCTTGATAATTATATTAAAATTTCTTCAATCAAAATAAATAAAACCATAAAAAAAACATAACATAAATAAAATCATTAAAATAATAAATTAAAATAATTATAAAAATAATACATTTAATAAAAACCAAAGATTCATTAAATTATTAAATAAATGCATTGTAAATAAATAAAATAATAATAAACAAGTAAACGAATAAATCATGTAAAACAAAAATACATTAAAAATTAGAAATAAATTCATATAATTCTAAAAACAAATAACAATAAATAAATGCATTTAAACAAATAAGTCAAAGGTAAAAAAATTATAAAATCATTCAAAGTAAAGAAATAGAATCGCAGTTAATACATTTGCTGTTAATGTTTAGACTACATTTTCATAAATGCATATATAAAGAGATTATATATAAATAAATAAACATACATCAAATGAATAAATCCACTAAAAATAAATAAACAAAGGCAGTGAATGCATTTCCGGTCGCTGCTCAGCATTAACATGACTCTTTCTGTGCGCTAGCGTGCGTCTTTACAGTCTATATGAGCAGCAAATAAATCCAGTCTGCACCTGAATGGGGAAAATCTTCACGGCTACATATTCGTTCATCATCTGGGCCTTCCACACGCATCCGAAGCGTCCTCTGGCTTTAATCTCCAGCAGCTGCAGAGGCTTCAGTCCCACCAGCGGTGAAGGAGGAGACAGACCCCCGTCCTGCATTACACATTACAGCATCAGCATCTCCGATCACAGCAATATATGAGCTCACGCATGAACAAAGACATCAGGCAACGCTGTCAATGCACCACTAGGCGGCGCCAGAGAACAGGAAACAACACTCGATAGAGGAAATGAACTGTAGATGCTTACACACATGCTGTGTCCTAATTCGCCTGCTTATACTACGTCCTGAAAGTATGAACTCTTTTTGTGAAGAAAAAGTATACTTTTGAGTGTGTAGCAGAAGAGTATGCAAGCTTCGGGACTACTTCATCATCTTTAACGGACTCTGTCGCTTAGTTACGAGCATCCCATAGCCGTTAAACTGACCTGTCAATCATCGTCACAGTTCAAATCCTCCACATTCAGTTTAATCTCCTGCCGTATCAGAGAAATGTAGCTGCTCGTTGATCTGCCATGTGTGTGTCTTTAATGCAGACTCTCCTCGTGTGTTTGCAGTTTAAATATAATGATGCATTTAACGATGCATTTAGTTCACGGCATGTCATTACAAAAGTTCACAAAGCTGCTGCAGGTGAAATGTAATGTGGACAACACTGAATAAATATATTTTTGTCAGGTTAAATATTGATAGTTGGTCACTCAAACCCCTTTATCTAAACTTCTCTTAACCGTCGGACTCGCACATCCGCCATGTTTGTAGTTTTTTTAACGCTTTTTATCCGCATTTGTAGTTCTAATCGAATCTTCGTCCAGCTTGCAATGGGTTGTGGGCAATATCAGCCGTTAGAGTCTGCATCGATCCATACTTCGAATTCGGACTGGAAATAGTAAACCATCCGGGAATACTCTTTTCAACATACTACGATTTGGGACATACTAATTCTATTTTCGAATACTATTTAGTATGGATAGTATGCGAATTGGGACGCAGGGACACACTCCGTCTGCAGTGTGTGCGGTGCGTGTTGCGTATTAGTGATGCAAAGTCCGATTCATTTCTGCGAATCGGTTCTTCTCGGACAGTTCGCCTCAATGACCCGGTTCACAGGTTCCTGACCTCATCATGCAATGATGTCACTATGCATTTCTTTTATGCTTTGAAATTCATTTCTCTGTGTCATGTTATATAAAGGGAACATTCAAATAAAGTAATAATCTGTATACATGCATATTGAAACAATCAAGTAGGCCTAGTTATTTGCGTGAGTGCATTTTCTGCCTTTTATTCACTTAATGGTGTTTGTGTTGTGTTCAGTTAATTCATTTATCCTTCGCGTCGGATTCAACTGAAAACCGCGCAACTACAGCACACATTACAGGCACTGATCAATGTCTAAAGTAGCTATCTAGAAAAAATAAACCAGTCTTATAAATTTATACAATATTCTGCATGCATAACCATTTAAAGTAAAATGTATGGTTTTTGCATGTTTTAATAAAATGTTATTTAATAACAGTAGTCTTCATAATAAGCATATTTCCAGTAGTCTGCATGCCTCAGATTCGCATCGTCAACTCAATCAGCCTCGCCTCGGTAATCCTCGGCAAACTTCGACAGATTTTTGAACCGCCTCAATCGGTTCTTGTTCAGTCGGACGTGCTACTTCGGCTTTTACGTCATCAACACAGAACTAAAGTTCGATTCAGTTTGATTGTGAACCGGCTCGACCGGCTACGTGCTGAGAACCGGCTCAAAAGAAAGATTTGTTCAAGAACAATGCGTATGTGGTGCAAGCGCCGCACGGCCTGTTGTGCTTTCACATACAGGTCCTACTAAAATAATTAGCATATTGTGATAAAGTTCAGTCTTTTCCATAATGTAATGATAAAAATTAAACTTTCATATATTTTAGATTTATTGCACACCAACTGAAATATTTCAGGTCTTTTATTGTTTTAATACTGATGATTTTGGCATACAGCTCATGAAAACCCGAAAAATGTGTTATTTTGGCAAGCTTGCCTGCTAAAATTGCCATTTCTGGGTCTATATATCCCATAATTGAGGTCGCTTCAACCCGCGGACATGGAAAACCACCAGCGGGAAAACCGCAGACTTGGCAACACAGAGCAGTTGAGTTCTGTTGACATTTGATAACTAACGTTATGCATCGCTCCGCTGCTCTGATTGGTTGTAGGTCTGTCCAATCGAGGTCTTTCCTGGTTGGGTTGAAACACACCCCATAATCACAGCCCAATGGAGCACAGACTCATATTCTGACTAGAGCTGAGTATGACCACGTCAGGTTAGTAGCTGTCGAGACACTGGGAGCAAATGTGAGAGGAGAGAAGCACCGACCTCGTTGATGTCCACGTGTCCATACGGCGGCTTGCGGTGGCGGTACATCCAGAAGGCCAGCAGCAGAGCCATGGAGAGCATAGAGATGGGCAGCAGAGAGTAAACCAACACATTCAGCAGAGATGGAGTCAGCGGAGGCGGCTCGATGACTGACGGAGAGGGGGGTGGGGGGAACGGAGAGAGAGAGATTATTTATTTGTATTTATATAATGTTTCTATTTATTTATTTTTATTAAAGGGTTAGTTCACCTAAAAATGTAAATTGTGTCATTAACTTCTCTCCCTGCTGTGGTTGGCCAGCCGTCAGACCTCCGCTCATCTTCACACACAGATGAAGATATTAGTGTTGAAATCCGATGGCTCAGAAAGGCCTTCATTGACACCAATGTCATTTCCTCTCTCAAGACCCATAAAGGCACTAAAGACGTCGTTACAAAGCCCATCTCACTACAGCGGCTCTACAATCATTGATGAAGAGGCGAGGATAGTTTCTGTGCGCAAAGATTCGGATCACCAAAGTCACGTGATTTCAGCAGTTTGACTCGCGATCCGAATCATGAATCGATTCACTGATTAATAACGGTTCAAAGCTTTGTTTTGAAATCGGCCATCACTCTATAAGTCGTTATTTAGTGTTTTTGTGCACTAAAACTATCCTCGCCTCTTCATCAATGATTGTAGAGCCGCTGTAGTGAGATGGGCTTTGTAACGACGTCTTTAGTGCCTTTATGGGTCTTGAGAGAGGAAATGACATTGGTGTCAATGAAGGCCTTTCTGAGCCATCGGATTTCAACACTAATATCTTCATCTGTGTCTGAAGATGAACGGAGGACTGACGGCTGGCCAACCACAGGAGGAATTAATGAGAGAGTTTGCATTTTGGGGTGAATTAACCCTTTAATGTTTTAATGTATTTCTTTTTATAATTAGAGAATTTTATTTTTAATTAATTATTCATTAATTGGATTCATTTTTGTGTTTATATATATATATATATATATATATATTTTTTTTATTAATTTATTTTTTATGCATGTTATATGTAGACAAAAATAAAATTTTATTAATTGAATGAATGAATAAATAATTAATTTAAACATGTAAATATAAAAAAATTATGCAAATTATAAATCCATAAAATATTTTTTTAAATAATAATAATAATAATAATAATAATACATTTATTAAAATAAAAATAAAATAATGAAATGAAATGCAAATAAATACATTAAAATAAATCATAAATAAACAAAAACTAATAAATAAATGCATTTAAATATAAATAAATTAATAAAACTGAATTATTAACTAAACTAAATCTAAACAAATAAACAAAATAAATGCATGAATAAATGAATAAATAATTAATCAAACATTAAGAATAAAAATACATTAAAAACTATAAATAAATATATTCTAAAACAAAAATCAATCTTAATGATTAAATGCATTGAACTAAACGAATGAACAACAAAAGGCTCTCACTTGGTCCGCTGATGTCAGGCAGGTGTGTGAACCTCTCGTTGCAGAAGTTTCCTTCACAGCAGCAGAAGAACACCTGAGGGTTTTCCTCTGTGGCCACACACTCCTGCCTGTGATGACGAGAGAGAAACGACACACTCGTTGAGACGGACCCGAGGGCCGCACACACACGCACACACACATATATAATTCTATTGAAAATGTGTGCTATATTTCTCAATAAAGTTATTAATATTGATGATAAAAATATGTATTTCTCCATTAAATAATAATAGTATAATAAAATACAATGATTTAATATATATATATATATATATATATATATATATATATATATATATATATATATATATATATATATATATATATCCATTGATATAAATAGTTATTAATGTTATTAATAAATTATTGATGATAAAATGTGTTGTTTCTCAATTTCTCCATTTACTCTAAAATGACCTTTAATGACATCATAAAATGCAAAATAATAATAAATAAATATACGTATACACACACACACACACACACTCACACTCACACACACACACTCACACTCACACTCACACTCACACACTCACACTCACACTCACACTCACACTCACACTCACACTCACACTCACACTCACACTCACACACACACTCACACACACACACACACACACACACACACAATATTTCCTGAATCTAAATCTCAATGATGTTTCAAGGTCATGAAAATAATCTCAATAGGTCCAGAAACACTTTATTACCTTTATGCAAAATATGTTTTCTTCTTGTGAAGGTGAAATGTGTTAATTTATGTGAAATATGACAATCAAATCACAACCAAAGGTCAACCAAATCACTGCCACGCACAAAAACACGTTTAACGAGAAAGGCTGAAAATGTAAAATGTGTTAGACAAAACTCAGCCGGAGTGGTGGAGCAATGAGCCCGAGCCTTTGTTTCTATCGGCTGGCGCTCATTGTTTGAGGCGAACAGGAGAGAAAGAGCGAGAGCCGAATGTGCTGATGGAGCGTCTGCTGTCCTAAAGAACACACCACCATCACATCTGCCATATCCACAAAAAACATAATTAGATGATATTTCATTGAGTGTGTTTATCGCGTACTTCGGCAGGTTTAGGACAGAGACTCCTAAAGTTATAGATATTCTTCATATTCTCTGTGAGGTGATCGCTTCACAGCAGTGACACAAATCATCTTTTCCAATAAGTAAAAATGATTTTTACCTTTTATGGGTTTGTTTCCCTTTATAAAGCCATTTTTTTCTAACCTAATTAAATGTATACATCATATTTTGGGACAGATTCTTTCATTTAATCAAATCCAGTTAGAAATAATCCACATTATTGGGGTCAAGCACAACAGAAGCAAACAAGGAAGCAGCAGATCAATTGCAAAAATGAGTAAAGACATTTGGAGACGATTTTAAGCAAAACGATTCATTTAAACAACTGATTCATTCAGGAACGGAGCATTTCAAGGAGTCATTGAATCATTCATTTAACTGATTCATTCAGGAATGAAGCATTTGAGTGAGTCATTGAATCAATCATTCAACCAAATAATTCAAACAGCTGATTTATTCAGGGAACGAAGCATATGAGTTAATGAATCATTCATTCAACCAATTCATTCAGCAATTAAGCATTTGTGTGAGTCATTGAATCATTCATTCAACCAATTCATTCAAACGGCTGAGTTATTCAGGGAATGAAGCATTTGAGTGAGTCATTGAATCATTCATTCAACCGGTTCATTTAAACAGCTGATTCATTCAGGAACGAAATCATTTGAGTGAGTCAATGAATCATTAATTCAACCGATTTGTATAAATGGTTGATTCATTCAGGAACGAAGCATTTGAGTGAGTCATTGAATCCTTCATTCCTCCGATTCATTTAAACCGCAGACTCATTTAGGAACGAAGCATTTGAGGGACTCATTGAATCATTAATTTAACCGATTCATTTAAACAGCTGATTAATTCAGGAACGAAGCATTTGAGTGAGTCAATTAATCATTAATTCAACCAATTTGTTTAAATGGCTGATTCATTCAGGAACGAAGCATTTGAGTGAGTCATTGAATCCTTCATTCCACCTGAGGGACTCATTGAATCATTAATTTAACCGATTCATTTAAACAGCTTATTCATTCAGGAACGAAGCATTTGAGAGAGTCATTGAATCATTAATTTAACCGATTCATTAATTCAGTCATGAAACACCGCCGTGTGTTACTCAGGGACGCGAAACAGGCAATATTGTGTCTAAAATGTAAGTCACTTAATATTGTTTATTGAAAGGAAATACACAATGGAAAAGATCTGATGAATCTTTATGTAACTTTTCTGCATAATCAACTATTCATAAAGCTCTTTCAAAACTGCCAAAGTGCTGTAAGGACAAATACATTGCATAATAATAAAAAAACAACTGTAAATCATAATACTCAAAGCCAATAAAGTCTGAAGCTTTGACTTTTACTCCGAAAATGAGGAGATTGTCATAAAACGAGTCGCTATAACTCTATGAATGAGCTGAATGTTGCTCGACAGCCTCTGATCCCTGTAGGGAAAATTATCCGTTTCCTTCAGTTCCACTAAAGGAAGAAAGTCGTTCAAGTTTGGAACTATTCTAGTAAATAATACATTATAAATAACAAATAATAATGCATTCCAGTGTGAGCAGACCTCAATATCTCCTTCCCCAGATTCAGCACAGCTTCAATCTGTCTCTCTAAAATCCTCATTTATGCGCCGAAATGTGGGGAATTTGAAGCGTTTACCTGAGGCAGTATTTTAAAAGCAAATCCCTGTGGATTAGATAACGCAGGATTGGTGCGGGAATCTTTTTTAAGCAGCGGATCCAGAGACTGGCCCACTTTCTCAAACGCAATCGCACAGATCGTTTTGCCAATAAAGAGATGTTCTGGAGAGCCACACACACACACACACACACACACACACACACACACACACACACACACACACACACACACAATGATCATCTCATTTCTGTAAGATAATTCAAGAGAACTGCCTAAAGCAGGCTGTGTGAAATAATAACGTAATAAAATAAAGAAATGAAAAAGAAATTAAAGTAATGAAATAAAATAATGAAATGAAACAAAATTAAATTACACAAAATGAAATGCAACACAATAAAGAGATGAAATAAAGAAATGAAACAAACCAAAATAAAGAAATGAAACAAAATGAAACATTTGAAAAGTAATAATGAAAAAAGGGAAAATAAATAAATAAATAAATAAATAAATAATTGAAACAAAATAATGAAATGAAACAAAATGAAATGAATACAATTCTATGAAATTATGAAATAATAAAATAAATAATAAATAAATGAAATTAAAAATTAAATAATACAAATACAATTAATGTATTAATAAAAAAATAACGATATATATATATATATATATATATACATATAAATATAAATACACACACACACGTAATGAGGCCATCCTTAAAAATATTCTTGTTTGCCGTAACCCGACCGACCCTGTCAATTTAGGGCCGACTCAATTTTTTATTTTTTTTCCCTTTTAGTCCGACCGACTTGCCGGTTGTAAATTGGCTTTAAGACCGACCAATTTCTTTTTTTACTTTTCAAACAACTAATACAACAGTAATAAAATAATATGAATTATATTTTAGTAAGTATTATAAATGTATAAATTGCCTGGGCCATACAAGGCTACGTTCTTTCGTTTATAGAAAAACCCGTGACGTCATCTATGTTTACACTATGGTTAACGGATGTCACAGTATGGCCTGCACGTGCGTTCGTTTCGGCTCGGCTCCTACTGCTCATACTCTCATTCACTGTAACGTTAGACTGTTAAAGCCCTGTCGGAGATTTCGCCGCATTGTGTGACAGGAGTCAGGACCATGGACACGTTACACACACCAGGCAAGTGCACTGCAGAGGGGAGGGCTTAGTTTGAGCCCCTGCCCTTTTTGAAAATGAATCAAAAGTGCCCCTCTCAACATTTATCATTACTATATTGTGGCGAATAAAACAGATTTTGAATTATAATTAATATAACAACGTGTACAAAACAGTAACAAATGGCGGAAAAGCCGTTTATCTTGTCTCTGTCAGTCTGAAATGTCGTTGTCATAACGGTTTGCTATGGGTAGCGTGTGTTCTGCTCGACCCCAGCGCGTGGTGGGAGCGGCGGCACTGGTTGTAACTTGAAAAATAATGCTTTATGTATGGTTCTGCTGTCGATGGATACACGTGCACTACAACAGCGATAATAAAAGAAAACATGGGCAAAACGGTCTATATTTGTAAACTGTGTTCAATGCATGCGAGTGCTGCCGTATGACCAGTCATTTTCGCCATCATCACTCAGTATATTCGCCAGAAGACGCGAATGAGAACCCTCTGCAGTGAGAGAAGATCTGTCTCTGTGCGCAGCGCGCGCACGTCTCACAGCGCGCAAATATTGAGTTCTTTCAAGTCTTGCGTTTGAACGGATAAACTCACACAAAAAGTATGTCAACATGTCGATCTTGATGAGTCGACATGTTGATCAGACAGTCTATATCCCTTAAGAGAACTTTATACAGTTGAGAAAGACGATGCATATCTCTGTATTAGGTCTTAAAGGGGCAGTAGCCTTTACTGCTGTCTGTCAAACAAAAGATAAGGACTCACTCACTGCTTTTGATTGAATAGCTGGTTATAGCTACTTAATTAATTGAATTCATAAAAACAACTTTTTGCTTTTTAATATTCAAATGCACTAGTCTATATCACCAGATGCGTTGGTCTGGCAAGAAGTGCAAGCCACTTCAGAGACACAGATAGTTGCGTGTTCTGAGTTAACACAATCGAGCGTAAAAATAAGAAACATATCACGGGAAAATACTAAAACGGGAAGATAGCGGGAAAAGAGCTAAAATACGTGAGAAACCCGGAAAAAAAGGGAGGGTTGACAGCTTTGAGTCAATGACAGCTAGCTGGTGGTTGGACACTTTTCTTAAAGAATGCACCTGAAATTTATGCAATAAACATGTTTTTGACAAATATTTCAATTTGTTTGTGGTCTATATAGCCTGCAATTAGCCTATGCGCCCGAAGGCACGGCTTGAAGACCCAGTCAGTGATGTCACGATATGCCAATTTGTTTAAATTCATACCTACGTAATCACCATCACCAAAAATTTACATTTTTTTTTGTATTAAAATTTGAAAAAAAAAAATATAGACCTACCTACCGACCCTTTTTAAAAAAATTTTTACTGTTACTGCAAACCAAAATATTTTTAAGGATGGCCTGATAAATAAATGTATACAATTAATAAAATTATATAAAATTAATTAAATATGTTTATTTTATAAAATAAACGTATTTCATTAATTTTATATAATTTTATTAATTGTATACATTTATTTATCATTTTATAAAATAAATTTGCTAATTATATGAAAAATGAATGAATTAATTAATTATATATAAATAATATATAAAATAATATAAGATAAATATATATAAGTTCCATAATAAATACATAATCACATTAATTTTTTAATGTGATTAAATGTTCTAATTAATTATAATTATTTTTTTTTTTACTTGATTTATTCATAATTCTACATGTGTGTATATATAGCACCTTATCCTATTCCTATTTTATCCTATCCCTATTTTATAATTTATTGTGTTTTTTTGTTAATTGTTATTTGCTGTCCATGGAGCGGACCTGTTTACATTTCACTGCCGGTTGTATTCTGTATAACTGTGTATGTGACAAATAAAACTCTTGAACTTGAACATTAATAATGTTCACTGAGTGGAAAACAGCTACATTTTTTATTCACTTGAATTCAATATTTAAAATCTAATGAATTGGTCATAATGATCGCTTTAGTTGAAATGACGACTTGTCGAATGAACGACTGAGATATATTTTCTATTTCTAAAAAACTAGGTAATATCTCTAAAAATGTGATGCGAACATAACTAGTTTTTTTCCTTCACATAAAGTCACATGCAGCAAACATTTTAAACCTAACTAATGGCCATAATGAGTGATCGAGCGTGATCTGGCTCTGGACCTCCTTTACGGAAATGAATTCAGGACAAACGGAGATAAGAAACATTAAATATAATAATGAATGTGAAGGTGCTCAGAAAGCATCCTGAATCTCCTCAGAGATCTGGCAGAGTTTGCTCCTTAGAAAGGCTGCGAAACTTCCAGCGACTCCGTAACCCAATCCCATCGCACAGCACTGCGAGCCGGAAATATAATATCAGAATAACACACAGCCCTCCATCAATCACACACTCCAAGGTCAAAACGGATTTATCTCCTTTTACAAACCCAGCTGAATGCATACACGTCTGAAAAATGATTCTGTCTCATAAATCATCTGAAATGAAGACGATGAGCTGCTGAAACCCTTAAATATGAACATTACTGTGGTCAGTCCAATCAGGGACGGACAAAACTATAACACACATCAGGGTCCACAACCATGTAGTTCTGGTGTGGTGTGGACCCTGATGTGGTTCTGGTGTGGTGCGGTGCGGATCCTGATGTAGTTCTGGTGTGGTGCGGATCCTGATGTGGTTCTGGTGTGGTGTGGTGCGATGCGGATCCTGATGTGGTTCTGGTGTGGTGCGGATCCTGATGTGGTTCTGGTGTGGTGTGGTGCGATGCGGATCCTGATGTGGTTCTGGTGTGGTGTGGTGTGGTGTGGTGTGGTGCGATGCGGATCCTGATGTGGTTCTGGTGTGGTGTGGTGCGGTGCGGATCCTGATGTGGTTCTGGTGTGGTGCGATGCGGATCCTGATGTGGTTCTGGTGTGGTGTGGACCCTGATGTGGTTCTGGTGTGGTGTGGTGTGGTGCGGTGCGGATCCTGATGTGGTTCTGGTGTGGTGCGGATCCTGATGTGGTTCTGGTGTGGTGTGGTGCGGTGCGGATCCTGATGTGGTTCTGGTGTGGTGCGGTGCGGATCCTGATGTGGTTCTGGTGTGGTGTGGACCCTGATGTGGTTCTGGTGTGGTGTGGTGCGGTGCGGTGCGAATCCTGATGTGGTTCTGGTGTGGTGTGGTGCGGTGCGGTGCGGATCCTGATGTGGTTCTGGTGTGGTGCGATGCGGATCCTGATGTGGTTCTGGTGTGGTGTGGACCCTGATGTGGTTCTGGTGTGGTGCGGTGCGGATCCTGATGTGGTTCTGGTGTGGTGTGGTGCGATGCGGATCCTGATGTGGTTCTGGTGTGGTGCGGATCCTGATGTGGTTCTGGTGTGGTGTGGTGCGGTGCGGATCTGATGTGGTTCTGGTGTGGTGTGGTGCGGATCCTGATGTGGTTCTGGTGTGGTGTGGTGCGATGCGGATCCTGATGTGGTTCTGGTGTGGTGTGGTGCGGTGCAGATCCTGATGTGGTTCTGGTGTGGTGTGGTGCGGTGCGGATCCTGATGTGGTTCTGGTGTGGTGCGATGCGGATCCTGATGTGGTTCTGGTGTGGTGTGGACCCTGATGTGGTTCTGGTGTGGTGCGGTGCGGATCCTGATGTGGTTCTGGTGTGGTGTGGTGCGATGCGGATCCTGATGTGGTTCTGGTGTGGTGCGGATCCTGATGTGGTTCTGGTGTGGTGTGGTGTGGTGCGGTGCGGATCTGATGTGGTTCTGGTGTGGTGTGGTGCGGATCCTGATGTGGTTCTGGTGTGGTGTGGTGCGATGCGGATCCTGATGTGGTTCTGGTGTGGTGTGGTGCGGTGCGGATCCTGATGTGGTTCTGGTGTGGTGTGGTGCGGTGCGGTGCGGATCCTGATGTGGTTCTGGTGTGGTGCGATGCGGATCCTGATGTGGTTCTGGTGTGGTGCGGTGCGATGCGGATCCTGATGTGGTTCTGGTGTGGTGTGGTGCGGTGCGGATCTGATGTGGTTCTGGTGTGGTGTGGTGCGGATCCTGATGTGGTTCTGGTGTGGTGTGGTGCGGTGCGGTGCGGATCCTGATGTGGTTCTGGTGTGGTGCGATGCGGATCCTGATGTGGTTCTGGTGTGGTGCGGTGCGATGCGGATCCTGATGTGGTTCTGGTGTGGTGCGGATCCTGATGTGGTTCTGGTGTGGTGTGGACCCTGATGTGGTTCTGGTGTGGTGTGGTGCGGTGCGGTGCGGATCCTGATGTGGTTCTGGTGTGGTTTGGTGCGGTGCGGATCCTGATGTGGTTCTGGTGTGGTGTGGACCCTGATGTGGTTCTGGTGTGGTGTGGTGCGGTGCGGATCCTGATGTGGTTCTGGTGTGGTGCAGTGCGGATCCTGATGTGGTTCTGGTGTGGTGTGGTGCGGTGCGGATCCTGATGTGGTTCTGGTGTGGTGTGGTGCGGTGCGGATCCTGATGTGGTTCTGGTGTGGTGTGGTGCGGTGCGGTGCTGATCATGATGTGGTTCTGGTGTGGTGTGGTGCGGATCCTGATGTGGTTCTGGTGTGGTGTGGTGCGGTGCTGATCATGATGTGGTTCTGGTGTGGTGTGGTGCGGACCCTGATGTGGTTCTGGTGTGGTGCAGACCCTGATGTGGTTCTGGTGTGGTGCGGATCCTGATGTGGTTCTGGTGTGGTGCGGTGCGGTGCTGATCATGATGTGGTTCTAGTGTGGTGCGGTGCGGTGCTGATCATGATGTGGTTCTGGTGTGGTGCGGACCCTGATGTGGTTCTGGTGTGGTGTGGTGCGGTGCTGATCATGATGTGGTTCTGGTGTGGTGCGGACCCTGATGTGGTTCTGGTGTGGTGTGGTGCGGTGCTGATCATGATGTGGTTCTGGTGTGGTGTGGTGCGGACCCTGATGTGGTTCTGGTGTGGTGCGGACCCTGATGTGGTTCTGGTGTGGTGCGGATCCTGATGTGGTTCTGGTGTGGTGCGGTGCGGACCCTGATGTGGTTCTGGTGTGGTGTGGTGTGGTGCGGATCCTGATGTGGTTCTGGTGTGGTGTGGTGCGGATCCTGATGTGGTTCTGGTGTGGTGTGGTGCGGACCCTGATGTGGTTCTGGTGTGGTGTGGTGTGGTGCGGATCCTGATGTGGTTCTGGTGTGGTGTGGTGTGGTGTGGTGCGGATCCTGATGTGGTTCTGGTGTGGTGTGGTGCGGTGCGGTGCGGACCCTGATGTGGTTCTGGTGTGGTGTGGTGTGGTGCGGATCCTGATGTGGTTCTGGTGTGGTGTGGTGTGGTGCGGATCCTGATGTGGTTCTGGTGTGGTGTGGTGCGGTGCGGTGCGGACCCTGATGTGGTTCTGGTGTGGTGTGGTGTGGTGCGGATCCTGATGTGGTTCTGGTGTGGTGTGGTGTGGTGCGGATCCTGATGTGGTTCTGGTGTGGTGTGGTGCGGTGCTGATCATGATGTGGTTCTGGTGTGGTGCGGACCCTGATGTGGTTCTGGTGTGGTGTGGTGCGGTGCTGATCATGATGTGGTTCTGGTGTGGTGTGGTGCGGACCCTGATGTGGTTCTGGTGTGGTGCGGACCCTGATGTGGTTTTGGTGTGGTGCGGATCCTGATGTGGATCTGGTGTGGTGCGGACCCTGATGTGGTTCTGGTGTGGTGTGGTGCGGATCCTGATGTGGTTCTGGTGTGGTGTGGTGTGGTGTGGTGCGGATCCTGATGTGGTTCTGGTGTGGTGTGGTGTGGTGCGGACCCTGATGTGGTTCTGGTGTGGTGTGGTGCAGATCCTGATGTGGTTCTGGTGTGGTGTGGTGTGGTGTGGTGCGGATCCTGATGTGGTTCTGGTGTGGTGTGGTGTGGTGTGGTGCGGATCCTGATGTGGTTCTGGTGTGGTGTGGTGTGGTGCGGATCCTGATGTGGTTCTGGTGTGGTGTGGTGTGGTGCGGACCCTGATGTGGTTCTGGTGTGGTGTGGTGTGGTGCGGATCCTGATGTGGTTCTGGTGTGGTGTGGTGTGGTGCGGATCCTGATGTGGTTCTGGTGTGGTGCGGTGCGGTGCGGTGCGGACCCTGATGTGGTTCTGGTGTGGTGTGGTGTGGTGTGGTGCGGATCCTGATGTGGTTCTGGTGTGGTGTGGTGCGGACCCTGATGTGGTTCTGGTGTGGTGTGGACCGTGATGTGGTTCTGGTGTGGTGAGGTGCGGCCCCTGATGTGGTTCTGGTGTGGTGTGGTGTGGATCCTGATGTGGTTCTGGTGTGGTGCGGTGCGGACCCTGATGTGGTTCTGGTGTGGTGTGGACCCTGATGTGGTTCTGGTGTGGTGTGGTGCGGACCCTGATGTGGTTCTGGTTCTGGTGCGGTGCGGACCCTGATGTGCTTCTGGTTCTGGTTCGGTGCGGACCCTGATGTGGTTCTGGTGCGGACCCTGATGTGGTTCTGGTTCTGATGACTGACCTGTCGTAGCAGTTGAAGTCGTCGAGCCAGCAGCCCTTCTTCACCAGCTCGATGCTGCCGGAGCTGTTCCTCCAGGAGGCGTAGCAGTGCGAGCGCTTGTCCTTCTCACCCTCACATCTCTCCACACCGCTGCGGTTCGTCTTCTCCACCTCCCAGTTAATATTGAAGTACAAACATTCGCGCGTCTCCACCTCTCCATGGCTGGGTCCTGTTCAAACACAAAATGGTTAAAAATCAACAAAAAAACTGCAATATTAAATAGATGAAAATTAATAATTATTAAAGGTGCCCTAGAATGAAAAATTGAGTTAACAAAGAGTTCAGTACATGGACATCACATACTGTGAGTCTCAAACACCATTGCCTCCTCCTCCTTAATCAAATCTCGTTAATCAAAAACACCACGGAAAAATAAGTGCTTCTCAACATAGGGCCAACCGTGACGCAATCGCTGGGATCATTTATATGCACACCCACAACATTTGCATCTGTCCAAACATGTTCATTGTCAGGCGGCACTGACGGAGCCGAATCATCGAGACTGCAGATAAACAAACGACACTCGAGGATAGAAAAACAGAAACGGCTCTCATGACACACGTCATGTTCAGGCTGTGCGGGAGACTTTTCTACCCTTCCCACAGATAAACAACGTCAAGTCATGGCTGATGTTTATAATCCGATACCACAAATTCATGTAGTATACTGTAGATAATTCAAAGAGTATACTGGTTTTGTCGGAGGGAAGGAAGAGCGTTCGTGCTGGCGGTTGCCAGATTTCAGTCATTTAAAACCCATAACAGAGCTTTTCTGTGAAAAGAAAACATATACTATCCGGTGTTTTACCTAAACAGGTCCAATCTGGCAACCATACGGACGCGAGCTCTCTCTCTCTCTCTCTCGCGAGATGATTGAAAACACCAATCAACAAGTAAGCTGCATTTTATCAATCTCCATTTGAGATGTTCTGCTTAAAGTGTCCTTTACTCGGTCTGTGTTCTGTCAGAGCGGTCAGGACTCACAAGCCGCTTCGCTGAACAACTGAACTGCAGTGAGCTGCTGAACTAAGCCAATCAGAGCAGAGCTCAACATTAATATTCATGACCCTTCCAAATAAAGCAAAAGCAGAGCATTACATCCTAGCGACAATTTATAGGGTTGTAAATGGACCTGTAAAACTGTATCTGGACAATTTTTGTAGATGTAGATATCAGAGAACAATTTAACATATTGTTTCAAATCATTCTAGGACACCTTTAAATCATGTAAATCCAACACACTTTTTTTCAGTGTATATAAAATAAAAATGTGTTCATTAAATCAAAGCAAGTGTCATCTCATTGGTCAATCAAACAGATAGTCCCGCCTCTAACTCGCATCATTGGTTGAGTCAGAAGTTGTTCTGAAAACGTCACAGTGTTGCAGGAAGTCAAACTACCAATGACCTTTGACCTGACCCATGATAAATAAGCTCATGTTCATGAACATCATCATGACCGATTCATGTGGAATATGAGCGGTTTGAACGTTGAATTATTTTCATGCTAACACGCATAACGGACGCCAACAGCTGAGCAAATCTCAATGCAGCAGTGACTCAAAACAGGCCTTGTTTAACACTAAAACAATCCAAACGGGACACACACACGATTTAGGAGAGTTTATCAGAGAGCAAAGCTCAAGGGTAGATGAGAGGAGAGTGTGTTTGAGGTCAGCGACCTTTGAACTCAGCCGGTGCTGAAAAGGTTATGAAAAAACTAAATTCAAGAGGATTGACATTTTCATAATAAATTTATTACCTAAATTATCTTTATTATTTAACATGGATTAACATTATTGTCACTAAATAAGCATATTGCACTACTATAATACAGTTGGGAAATGTTATTAATAAAAAAAAAGTGAAGTAAGTGTGTGTGGGGGGGGGGGGGCAAATGGACAAATAATGACATGGGTATGACACTTTTTTTGAGAAAGTAAAAATGCAGAATGTTTGTGTGTGTGTCTGTGTGTGTCTGTGTGTGTGTGTGTGTGTGTGTGTGTGTGTGTGTGTGTGTGTGTAATATATTAAATATTTTATATATGAATTGTATTGACTGACTTATTTTACAAGGATTAATTTATAACTGTGCTTAATTTTCTTTAACCAAAAATTGCAATGCATATCCATGTTTTATTATATTAAAAGCCTCGTTTTTCCAACACACAATGTTTAAGGAATAAGACGGACTGGGAATATGATTGAACAGCACGTCACACTGATTTATCAGGAGACGCAGAGCAGGTCCGACTCTCAGGCTCTAACTCCGGCAGGAGTTAATAATAGATTAACTCCTTATTCTCTCATAATAGACATCAGAGAATAAGCTGATGATCACCGAGGTACACAAACACACACACTACGTTTACATATTTTAAGCCGAAGCGATAGCAGCTAGCAAGGACGTTTTGAACGAGGCTGGTCATGGTCATTAACCGAGCACGGGACGCGAGCCTGATCTCAGATCAGCGGGACGGGCGAGCCTGATCTCGGATCAGCGGGACGGGCGAGCCTGATCTCAGATCAGCGGGACGGGCGAGCCTGATCTCAGATCAGCGGGACGGGAGCCTGATCTCAGATCAGCGGGACGGGCGAGCCTGATCTCAGATCAGCGGGACGGGCGAGCCTGATCTCAGATCAGCGGGACGGGAGCCTGATCTCAGATCAGCGGGACGGGCGAGCCTGATCTCAGATCAGCGGGACGGGAGCCTGATCTCAGTTCAGCGGGACGGGCGAGCCTGATCTCAGATCAGCGGGACGGGCGAGCCTGATCTCAGATCAGCGGGACGGGCGAGCCTGATCTCAGATCAGCGGGACGGGAGCCTGATCTCAGTTCAGCGGGACGGGCGAGCCTGATCTCAGATCAGCGGGACGGGCGAGCCTGATCTCAGATCAGCGGGACGCGAGCCTGATCTCAGATCAGCGGGACACGAGCCTGATCTCAGATCAGCGGGACGGGCGGGCCTGACCTCAGATCAGCGGGACGGGCGGGCCTGACCTCAGATCAGCGGGACGGGCGGGCCTGACCTCAGATCAGCGGGACGGGCAGGCCTGACCTCAGATCAGCGGGACGGGCGGGCCTGACCTCAGATCAGCGGGACGGGCGGGCCTGATCTCAGATCAGCGGGACGGGCGGGCCTGATCTCAGATCAGCGGGACGGGGAGCCTGACCTCAGATCAGCGGGACGGGGGAGCCCTGACCTCAGATCAGCGGGACGGGCGAGCCTGATCTCAGATCAGCGGGACGGGGGAGCCTGATCTCAGATCAGCGGGACGGGGGAGCCTGATCTCAGATCAGCGGGACGGGGGAGCCTGATCTCAGATCAGCGGGACGGGGGAGCCTGATCTCAGATCAGCGGGACGGGGGAGCCTGATCTCAGATCAGCGGGACGGGAGCATCTCGCGTCCTCTCGTGTTTACTACACAACACCGGTTTGGCAGCAGTGGCCGCGACAGATGTTCTGGCCAATCTGTGCATTGTGGTTGCTAAGCAACGGCGAATGTGGGAGTAGCGCCTTTCCTCGTCCCCATAGACAAAACCCTTCTCAGTCTCTCTCTCTCACACACACACACACACACACACACACACACTGCTGAAACGAGGGCAGACGATGCCAGCGTCCCATCAGCATTCACAGGCTGGATTTACAGGCTGCCATGGGGACATTACGCCTAATGGCAATAGCAGATGTCAGAGACACAAAAGAAAGAGCGCACTAAAACATGACTTCAGGAAGCAGCCCCTTTGAGACGCATGTTACCACATCAACATTATGCAGGCAATATAATTTTAGTGTAACTGGTTCTTTTTTGGCTCTCATTTTATGAACATCAGCTGGCACAAACTCGCTGAAAACACCGAAGGCGTTCGGACGAGGCCAATCTCAGTCTCGTTCATCTGAGAAGATGAGGAAAACATTATGACCAGCTCCATATATGACCAGCGAGTGTCATGATGGATACAAATAAAGTTCCTGCTTTCAGTATTTTGTGTTTAAAGGCGCAGTATGTAACACCGCTCTACAGTCATTTGAAAGTCATTGCAGTACCAGTTTTGGCCACAATCCTACACACTTCCTTTAAACAATAAGACTAACTGTGTTGAGCTGGAGAACAATGTCTGTCCATTTCTGTCCATCAATGATCTAAACAGTGTCTAATAAAACACATCAGATATTAAAGCAGCGCTAGTGTTTCCATGGTTTCTACAAAGTCACACCGGAGGCTAACGAGGGGATGTCGTCACTGATAGGCGACGCACGCACGCATGCACGCACAAATAATTTTTTCTCTCTGGATTTAAACATTTTTAGAAAGATTTAGGATAATGTAAGTACACAAGTCAACAAAATATATATAACAGTGTTCCAGTGGTTTTTGGATATTTTAATCCCAAAATCTTACATATTGTGCCTTTAACTCAGAAATGCATCACATTAATATACTTAAACCTTTTTTACAATCACATACACCAATGAAACGCTCATAAATCACAACAGGAACATGAATTGTGCTGTGTGCCAGTATTTATTCATATCCCACAATCCACTGCATTCACATTCTGCCTCACTTTACACCGTCAGACTTGCATGTCAAAATTATGATTTTTTTGTTGTTGTTTAAATACAATTATATTATTTATTAATGTTTTGAATTAATTAAAATTAATATTTTAAAGTTTAGATATTTTTAGCTTTTCTATTTAATATTTAGTATATTTTTTATATTTATTCCTGTTTTGAATTAGTTTTTATTTTAATATTTCAAGGTGTTTTTGTTTTCTATATTTAATTTTATATTATTTAACTACTACTGTGTAATTTATTAACATTTTAAATTAGTTTTTATTTTATATTGTATGTTTTGAAATTATTTTGTATTTGTATACTTAATGTTTATTATTTATCATTTTATTTGTTTTCCTTTTTTATTTATTTGTAAAATGTATTAATGTTTTGATTTAGTTTTATTTTATATTTTAAGTTTTTTTTATATATATTTTCTATATTTAGTATTATTTAAAAGCTTTTATATTATGTATTAATGTTTTAAATTAAGTTTTACTTTAATATTTTAGGTTTAAATATTTTGTAGTTTTTTATATATAAAATTAATATAAATTGTTTTGGTTTTTAAGTTTTAGTCTTAGTAATTTTAATACTTTAACTTGAATTTAAGGAAGTTGACATGTCAACATTTCAAATTCTCATGTTTTAAGTTCAAGTTCTTCCATCTAATACCTATTATTATAATATATTTATTTCAATTAACGAAAACATTAATTTGAATCGTTTTAGTAAACAAGTTTTCCGGCGTATATATTGCGACATGAAAACACTTTCATCATATGAGCTCTATTTTTGGAAAGAATGAATAATTCAAGAATCACTGAGGAGATTTGTTGGGTTGTGAATCTGCATAGAATAAAAATTACAAACTTAGATAAATACAATAGAACAGAGATTCAAATGAAATAATCAGTGCTTTATGTCTGTCAGGTAAATCTAATAGTATTCAGCTACAGAAATTAAGTAATCAAATGTAAAATAACAGTCTTCACTGTATACATTCAGTAATTCATCTTTGTTCAAGTTAAAAAAGTTATTAATAATGACAGACAGCAGCTGGGATATTAGGCTGCTGTCACTTTAAGAGCGAATGCACGGATCCAACATAATGATACAAATCCGTTTACCTTCTCAATCGTTAAGTTCATGTGTGCCATAAGCGAGATGGCCGTTTTGGCAATTCTGTGTGTATGCGTGTCTGTTCAAGCACAAACAGACGTGAAAAAGAACGAATTGCACTCAAATTGTCACTTGAATGTTTAAACTGACAGGACCTAAAACACCCCAAATGATAAACGTTCACTCTACGATGGCCAAACTAATTAATCTGAGAATCACTAAATGAAATTGTCAAAACCAGACAAACCTTTCCTGAAAAGTGTGCCATGTTAACGAATTCCTACAGGGACGCACGCGTTCCTTCTTTTAATTAAACAATGACAGTAATGGTTTGCTCATTAGTGTGTAATTGATGAGGTTTGTAAGAGCGCAGAGCGGCGAGTGTCAATAAACACGACACGAAAGCACAATTATCTGTGTCAGCATCATTCCTCCTGAATCAAGATATTTACAGCCAAACAAACACCGCGAAACATTGATTTTATAGTCAGAGCCATTTGTGTGGAAGCCGCAAAACATTTGCTGTTTTTGTACTTCAGCTCAAACACGTCTCTGGAGTGAAGAGCGCTCTCGCCATCAAACGGCTCGACAGGCTCTTATGTGAAGAGAGGAGGTCTGGATCTGATTTAACACACGCACACACACACACGCTACTGTGAGCGCACACAAATCACCCGAAAAACCACCTCCACATTCCTGACGGGGCCTCGATGGTAATTAAAACCAGACGAGGGAAACCACCAAACACAGCCAACACGTCTGAAGAGCTTCTGTGTGAACAAACCACAATCTGTGCTGAAAATGAGCCGAGATGCACAAAAACATCTCATGATTCAGGCCAGCAACACTGAACCGAATCGAGCTGAATGATGAAACTATTGCTGCTTTACAGCCAAAACTGAATTCATTTCACAACTGATTAAATTCACAACATCAACATTATTTTCCCTTTTTCAGACGCCCTGGAGCCGCCAACAGATTGCAAAATGTCATCCAGTGGACTTGACACAAAAAAAATGGTAATTTCTCAGCCCAGTAACACCAGGTAAACACTGTTCATTTACATATACTACTACTAACTAAAGGTGTGAGCCTACACTGGTCTCACGGTTCCAGAACGATCATCATGTCAGAGATTGGGTTTGATATCACGATGCATTGACGGTTCACTGCATCCTCATGTACACAATTTTGTCAGTCAGTTATGAACTGAAGGTTTAATTTTACCTGCTCAAAGAAAACACGCTTCTTTAATGCATTAAACAAAACTCAAGTCTGGGCACAGAAGACATCAGGGGCTAGTTGCATAAACTTAGCCACTATGTTAAAGCTCCACTGTGTGATATTTTCCCCCATCTAGTGGTGAAAAGGTATATGACCATCCAGTGAATATTAGTTTCTGTTCCTCTCAATTCTGATTTCGTTTTAACTCCTACGGTGGCCTATTTAGTCCAAGATTAACACGGCTTCCAGTTCGGCCTCCGCTATCCACTATCCGCGCTGAAGCTGAGATCGCTCGCCGTTATACGTCACATCAGGATGTCACGTGTCAACTCGACCCGGGACCGTTACGGGTTGTGTGTGAAAGCGCACTTATTACGGTATTTCGCTGGCAGTGTGAATGGACCAAATCTAGCGGCCCGGGAACAAATGCCGGGTCGCATTATCCGTGTATTTGCCGGAATCACAGTGTGAAAGAGGCTTAAGTTTTATATGCAACCGGCCCCAGGTGCATTCAGAGCAAATACACACAATACTCAAAGCCACTTCAGGAGGTGGTCTGGGTCTCTTCACAAGTCTAAATGCATCTGGTTGTTGAAACCACATATGTAAATTTGACTCATCCCAACAATGCTTAAAAAAGAAACGTGTGAGAGCGTGGTATAGGTTATGTCACGTCATAGCCAGATATGACAGCACTACTGAAGCACTAAAGTCTGGTTGCAGCACACACTTCAGGAGAATCTTAAACATGCTCACACAACAAGATTTGAAAATCGAGGAGCATCACACACTACAAAATATTATTACGATTATCGTGCCAGAGGAAGTGCGTCACGTGATCTACGCAGCAGATCGTAAGCGGAAAAACAAAATGGATAAGCCTAATACTGTAACATGACAACTTGCTGTATCAATAATGATCTTTTGTTGTGGAAAAAAACCAAAAGTGCAAGACTAAACCAGTGTGGATTATTAGACAATGGCTGGAGAGATGTCAACATGGATTGTCAGTTCTTCAGCGAGAAATGGAGGTAATTTTATTGACCTTATTTGATCCTGTCGTTCTGACGCTCGTTGTGTGTGTCTGCAATGTATATTTCCCCTCGGGGCTTGCCGTATAAAGGTGGAGCATGCACACTTATTGTACTGGAGTGTAGCGGGGTTTAAGGCTAGTTATTACGTGTGTGACCGAGAATAAAGTGAAGGAACGTTCAGACGACTGTCATTTATTGTTTTCTTATTTCTGAGTATTGGAGGCGAACCCTGCATGAGCGCTAGGTATGTTTAATGTGGAATGTTTACCGTTATCATATTTACCACCGCCTAGTTCAAAAGCGATCATCACCTGTTACAGAGTAGATTTGTGCTGTCAAATGAAAAGCAAGAAATGCTGATATTCTCTCTCTCTCTCTCTCTCTCTGAGAGCTACAGCAAACTACAGCAACTCAACTCGCGGTCGCCATTTCGAAATGTCCGTCTCGTCGTAGACTTGTTTCCTATTGGCTATTGTGACAGTACTGACGTTATTACAATCTTGCTCATCCCGATAAATATCAGACATGTTTGATATGATCAGGGCGAGCCCAATTTGCGTGAGCAGATCGGGAGGTGCCAGATTTGATCTGTGAACGCCTCACATTACCAGGTAATCTGCGCCGAACATCGGAACCGATCGAGTCCTGGAAAATATTTTTTTTCCGAGTCTCAGGAGGGGAAAATCGGGCATAAATCGGCCTAAAACTCCTGTAGTGTGAGCCAGGCATTACCGGTTTGATCATCAAAGCCGAAATGTGCCCAGATGTCGGCTTTTAAAGTAGTTGTAGCATTTTTAATGACACACACTCGTGTCTCTGCCACGACAAAGAACGGACGTGACAAATAACATCAGAAAATAATTAGTACCTTATAATGGGTTATGGTCTATTACTGAACCGATACCGAATCGCCCTCGTCTGCATCGCAATCCATCGAAGAAACGGTTAATTTCAACACCCCTAGAAATTAGTATTGTGTATCATACCGCAGTTGAATGAATCGTTATATGCCTTTGTTCATTACTAACATTATAACAATACAATGCAGGCAAAGTCACACTTTAATAATGACTTCTAATGAACTAGTCTCATTTAGATTTGATGTGTTTAGGAGCAGATAAAAGTGAAATCAAACAGACTAGTGATGGTAAAACTCACTCATATAAAGACAACGCAACAGTTAAAGAAGATAATCAGCAGAAATTGTGCGCAGAGCAGTTTTTCAGTCCATCCAAAAGCAATAAGCACTGATTATTTATCCTGGAAAACAAATCCAAATGTACATTTGAGCTGGTGGAAATCTGGTTTACTGCTGCTGACGGCCTCAAACTCGATTTGATCCCACTAACCTCTCAAACTTTGGCTAATCCAGTGATTAGTTCTTTCTTAAAGTGCTTATCGACTCAAACTGGAAAATCAGTGAGATTGTGTTTTTCTGCCGGCGTGATCTAAACCTGTGTGATATACATCAGTGGGCGTAATGTCTGAAGATGAGACACTAACTAACTACAGTGACGGGTTTATCGGGTTCGTTTCTCCGCTCATCTCGACGTCCGCGTGCGTGTTGTGTGTAGATTAGATGATTAACGTCAGCGTCTCCTTCCAACGCAGTCCATTATGAGTGCTGTATGTAAAACACACACTGCTGTTCAGAAAAAAAGAGTCTATGCTCACAAACGCTGCATTTATTTGATTAAAAATACAGTACACATTTGAAATATTACCATTTAAAACAGCTGTTCTCTATGTGAATATATAATAAAGTGCAATTTATTCCAAACATTTGATACATTTTATTTTCTAGGATTCTTTGATGAATGAAATGTTCAAAACTTCAAATGAATTTGCAACATTTTAAGGTGTTGACTTGATCCATTTAATGCAGCCTTGCAGAATAAAAGTTTTAAAAAGAAAAACGTGACCCAAACCTTTGAATGGTAGGTGATTTTTGTCAGTGGAAAGGAAAAATAAAGAGGCATTCAGTTCTCCATGCCCTCTAAATATCTTAATTCATTAATGAATCAGTCTTTGAAAATCTCACCATCTGAATAAATTATTTTGCGGACAGATGTAATCTGTAGCCAAACACGAGTTTGATTTCTCAAAGATTCGAGATGCGTTAATACTTTAATGAAGTCAAAATGATTCATTGTTTCTGTGACGTCTCAGTTTTCTGTGAGATAAAAGTGGACGATTTAATCCTCAAAAAGCGTTTCACTGAGAGATGTGGGAATGATTTCAACACCAAACGCCGGATATATTTAGAAACGGCCAGCAGAAGATGCATTTCACCTCATCACCGGCCCGTGTGTTATTCCCACACGACGCAAACTAGGTTTACACTTCAAACAAATGAGATAAAAATACACAAGAAGCACTTTATTAAAGAAAACAAGAGTCTGAAAGCATTTTATTATTCCGCAGGGAAGAGAGAAAAACTCACATGCAAAGAGACGGATGGACAGATAGAAGGAAGATGAAGAGAGGAGACGGACAGACGGATGAAGAGAGAAGAGACGGACAGACGGATGAAGAGAGAAGAGACGGACGGACGGATGAAGAGGGAGAAGACACGGACAGATGGATGACGAGAGAAGAGACGGACGGACGGATGAAGAGAAGAGATGGACGAATGGATGAAGAGAGAAGAGATGGACGGACGGATGAAGAGAGAGAAGAGACGGACGGATGGAGAGAGAAGAGACGGACGGAAGGATGGATGAAGAGAGAAGAGAGGGACGGACGGATGAAGAGAGAAGAGATGGACGGACGGATGAAGAGAGAGAAGAGACAGACGGATGGACAGAAAAGAGATGGACGGACGGACGGATGGATGGATGGAGAGTGGGGGGGGGGAAGATGGAGGGGTGGATGGATGGATGGATGAAATGGTGATGAACTCGAAGCATTATTTCTTCTGAATCTCCTCAGCGCTGAGAAACATTCTTCTGGAGAATAAACGCCCACCGACTGCTCATAAGGACAGCCTGGCAGTGCCGTAGACGACAGGAGGAAAGTCCCGGCTGATCATGAGTGAGCATCTGTGTGTGTGTGTGTGTGTGTGTGTGTGTGTGTGTGTGTGTGTGTGTGTGTGTGTGTGTGTTCAGAGAGGACGCGGACGCACTTCTGTCGTCTCGGAGCGAACAGCACAGTTCAGAGAAAGGTCAAAAGAAAGAAATAATCCAGTAAAAACATTTGAGAGAAGAGTCGCTGAACTAACACTGAACGACAACAGAGCCACCATTCCACATGCTCCAAAAATAACCAATCACAAAACAGCTGGAAAAGGGCTGATGTTTATTAAATAGCTAATGCATTGACAACTAACACGAGACCTTTGAGACTTATTTGCAAATGATTACAAAAAATAAAGGAACAGTAAACCAACTCCAAGAAATAAACGGTTAGATTTGACTGGCAGAAATGAACGAGTCGTCACTTCCAAACCTAATCCAGCGATTAACTACACACTTAAACAGAGACGCTCCAAGAACACACACACCTTCGCTTGGCTTGTGCAGCATGAAGCCTCAGCCAGCTCTGAGTCGAGTGGATCGGCTTATTTTAGCCTCGGCGTTGAGTCCTGGCCAACGGAGACGCCCCTCCCGGCAGGACGGGTTAGGCAGAGATCTGGAGACGCTCGGCTGTTTTTGGCAGAAGGTTCACCCGATCTCTCCAAACACTCAGAGTTCAACGCTCGTGTGCTTCTGTGCTGGACGTGTGTGAGCAACGCTAGCAGCGATAAAATATCCCAATTAGTGACTGCGGCGTCCAGTAACGCTGAATCCAGAGGGGCAGACGGGGACCGCAGAGTCAACTCTTCAAGCTCCTCGCAGATTAAAGGCCCGGTCACACTGGACGCCATTTTGACGTCCGAATAATTTGATGCGATAGTTGTAATCTTTGATCAGCTGTGTGTGTAATGAGCGCTCACACCGATCGCGAATGTGCTGCGGCGAAAAAACGACATTTTTTTCCTGTTTCGATGTCGATTTTTATGTTGTTGATTTTTTTATTTGATTTGAAGAATTTATTTCACACACTTTATCATTTTAAAGACAAAATTAACAATAATTACAGAAAGGTTATTGTGTGTAAAAATGGGAAATCCCAAAGAAGCTACTGAAAGCTTTTAGGAGGGGCCCAATAACACCATACAGCATATAACATACAAGAACAGAAGCTCAATCCCTAAACACAAATAAATATAAATACAAGACAAACACTACAGCAAACAGACGATCCCAGCACAAATGTAATACTTTCAAAATGATCAAAAAGTACATGTTAAAAGCAGGTTTTTCTTGAAAACGGAGACAGAATGCAACAATTTAAGGTTTTCCTCAAGCTCGTTCCAAATCTGTGGACCTCTACAGACAACACTCAGGCTCGTACATTTCAATCGGCGTATTTTACCAGTAATTCAATGTTTTTCCCTTGTGTGATATGTATGCTGGGGTCGGCTAATTGGGACACGTTCACACAACCTGTAATTTAACTTATGAACAACCTGGAATATCATACAGGCATTATGAAAAGTATTGTATTCAGTAAGTCTTAGGCCTAGTCCACACGTACACGGGTATTTTTATTACCGGAGTTTTTCCTCCTCCGTTTTAAAAAACAATCGCGTCCACACAAGCACGGTTTTAAAAAAAAATCTGTCCACATGAGAACGCAAAACTACGCTATGATTGGCTGCCTGATTTCCACATGGGTCCCACACACCGCACCGATGCACATTGCACTGACTGAGGGATGCCATGGGCTCAGTGAAACCCTTCTACAAGTTCCTTTGCTTTGGACTCAGTGACAGGTAACTGTATACAGGTGCAGGGCCGAAGCGGACTGTAATAGCTTCACACACTTGCTTTACTATTTTGTATTATTGCATTCTGGCGCCTTTGTTCTGCAATACAATGAAATAACTGAACATGTATCTGTAGGATATACATGTGATAAGCGCTGTTAGTGGAGTCCACCGCATAGAATCGACTCACGTAAATCAAAAGGAGATGTGGAAAATCTGACGTCAAACAAACGGCGCGCACTTCAATTTAAAAAGCCGAAATCTCCAGTTTCACCATCTACACGACAACGCTGTAACCGGAGTTTCTAAAAATCTTCACCCTGGCCGGAGTTTTCAAAAAAGTCCGGTTTTAGTTACCGGATACAGCGTTTGCGTGAGGACGAACAGCCAAACCGCGTAGAAAAAGCTGCGGTTTTGAAAATACCCGTGTTCGTGTGGACAGGGCCTTAATAGAGCAAGGCGATAAAACAATGGACGGGAAGGGGTATTTTGCTCAGACCACATTAATACCCGTATATTTTTTTCCTGTAAAGACAATTTTTTTCAGGTAACTAGTAAAATGACGTTGCAATAGTTTATATGGGACTCAAACAAGGTTTTATATAAGATGACAAGTGCTGACTGTGGGAGAAAGTTTCTTATTTTGAAAAATAATCCAACGTATTTTAATCATTTTTAAATTAACTGATCAATATGACATTTAAATTGTAGACATTCATCAATAAAGATTCAGAGAAATGTAGTGGTATTTACTCTTTCAATAATTTGTTCATTTATTAAGACAAAAATGCTTTTTTGACAATTTATTTAGTTTGGAATGAAATGCGATATAGTTTGTCAATTTACTGCACCGAAACCAGATAGCAACATTTCTTAGCTCTCTATTTATTATTTCTCCCATTACATCTGGACTCCTTTGTGACATAAATAAGTTTGTGTCATCAGCAAATGCTTTTTTTTTACTCTAGCGGCGACTAAAACGGCTTCAACCAATCACACGCAAGGCAACAAAGGTGAGGAAATGTCCAGTTGATGTCACGAGCTATTCAATCAACATTAACCCACAAGACCCATAAAGGCACTAAACACATCGATACAAAGCCCATCTCACTACAGTGGCTGTACAATCGTTTTACATTGTGACAAAAATAGTTATTGTGCGCGCACAAAAATCAAAATAACGACTTTATCCACCAAGGTATTGCCGTGAACTCGACGCATGTGCAAGAATATGACGCAGCTCCGCCGTTCATGACCCAGAAGAGGGGGAGCCGCTCTCGCCTGAGCTCACGTCAGAGACCTACACAGAAGTAGCCGGACCCACATCAAGATGTTTGGTCTGGAAACTCACCATTGACGGCTCAATCTGAGGGGCGGATAAACGGCTGTCTTTCAAACTCCCTCTGCACACGATAGGATAGCGCTACACCAACCAGAGCAACGAAGGTGAAGCGGAGCTCGCTGACAGATTAAACATTCACCGTATCCGGTCTGCTAAACTCCGAACACATCTTCCCTTTTTAAGAATGACTTCAGTGCCGCTCTTTGTTCTTTTCTCAGAGAAAAGCTTAACTCAAGTCTTCCAGAGTCGCGGTCAGAGCTGATTCGAAAGACCGCCGCCGTTCGCCAGCTTCTGTGTTTACTAGAAGCACGCAAGCACAACTCGGCCGTCGTCATTATGGCCCCGCCCACAGACTGTACACGATGTGATTGGCCCGGCAAGAGTTTGACGATTACAGCTCAGAAGGGTATTGAGAGTTGCTAGACGACACTCGCAGGCAGATTAGATTTGCTGCCGCTAGGGTGCGTCTAGATTTCAAGGCTAACACAGAAGTGGCTGTACAATAATTTTACGAAGCGACTAAAATAGTTATTGTACGCACAAAAATCAAAATAACGACTTAATCCACCTAATATTGACGTGATCTCGACACGTGCGAGAATATGATGCGGATCCGCCATTCAATTCATGACCAGGAAGAGGAGGAGCGCCGCTATCGCGTAAGTTCCAGGTGAGTTCACGTCAGAGACCTACACGGAAGACAATATCTTGGCGGATAAAGTCATTATTTAGATTTTTTTGCGCACAAAAACTATTCTAGTCGCTGATTAATGAAATCAATTTCATTTTTGGGTGAACTAACCCTTTAACCTTTTATAAATTGTTGATTTTTTTCTAAACATTGTGTCCGTGATTATAGAAAGTGAACGTGTTGCCATCAGTAACGTTACGTCTGTGGCACTGAAATGTTCACATTGTGACTCGACTGGAAACATCTGCTCCGGATCGATCGGTTCCTGAAGTGTGTGTTAGTCTCGTCAGATGCGCTGCTAACGTTACCGTCTCGGGATGAGCTCCTCAAATTGTCCCACAGATTTAGAAAGTAAGTGCAGAAGCGGCCATGATAAAGTTTTATCTCCTTTAGAGATTAGCATCCTCCCCTCAGACTCTGTTCTTGAAGACTGGCTGCACCCAAAACCTTCTTCTCGGTCCTTTAAATAAAATGAAAACCTCGTCTTCACTGAATGAGGAAGAGTCCGTGTTTTCTCAGCTGTCGCCGCGAATGTTTTGATATGCTGGAGCTCTGAAACGTCGCAAATTCGTGCCGTGGCTGATGTGAATGGTTTTGACGCTTATTCGTTTCGCTTTTTCGTTACGTGTCCGGTGTGAAAGGACCTTAAACGTACTTCTGACACAACTAAGGAAAAAACTGAGCACAGACTTTACAGCAAAGAGCATCATTATAGGAGCGCTGCTAGTCCTCAGAGTCAACGCCACGGATGGACAGAGATGGATGGATGACGAGAGACGGACAAATGGACAGATGAAGAGAGAAGAGATGGACGGACAGACAGATGGATGAAGAGAGACAGAAGGATGAAGAAGAGATGGACGGACAGACAGATGGATGAAGAGAGACAGAAGGATGAAGAAGAGATTGATGGACGGACAAAGGGAAGACACAGTTAATGGATGGATGAGAAGAGACAGATGGGTGAAGAGAGAAGAGACAAATGGATGGATGTAGAAAAGAGATGGATGTTTGGATGGATTAACAGATGGATGGACGGCTAAAGAGAAGAGGTGGATGGATAGATGGATGGATGGATGGATGGATGAAGAGAGAAGAGAAGGATGGACAGCTAAAGAGAAGAGGCGGATGGATAGGCGAAGAGAGAAGAGGCAGATGGATGGGTGTATAGATGAAGAGAGAAGAGATGGGTGGATGATGGAGAGAAGGACAGACAGATATAGAGAAGGGATGGATGGATGGATGGATGGATGGATGGATGGATGGATGGATGGATGGATGGATGGATGGATGGATAGATGGATGGGCGTGTGAATGAAGAGAGAAGAGACTGATAAAAGGATGGAGAGAGAAGAGACGGATGTATGGATGGAACCAACAAACAGAGCAACAGAAGCCAAACACACACACACACACACACACACACACACACACACAAAAAATGAGACCCTTAATAACCTCTGATCCTCTCATCCTAAATCCTCAGCGCTAAACAATACATTCATTCATCACAGCCACACATTAGCAACAAAAGACGCAGAAGTTAATTAGCAGCATCTGTCTTCAGCGCGTTCAGACGGATTACACACACACACACACACACACACACACACACACACACACACACACACACACACACACACACACACAGCGTCCCTGAATGACTCCATTAACACCAACACAGAGATTCCATCTGACCCGGCTCTCCAGAGCTCCCTTCACTCCAGACCGAAGCCTTCGACGCTACAGGAGGCAAAGAGTGTGTGCACTGCTGCTCACACACCATTACTGATACAAATCTAGTGTTTTACCTTTTTTTTTTTTCTTTTTTTTTTTTGTGTGACAGTATTTCTGTGCCAAATACTCCTTCAGGATTTAAACTAGTTTCTGGAAGTTTTTTTCTGAGTATGGCCCTGAATTAAGTCAAAAAGGGAGGAATTTCTTTTATAGGCACTTCTCCTGGATGAATGAGTGTGTGTGTGTGCGTGCGTGCATGCGTGTGTGGTGTCTCTTTAGCTCCGCCCACCCTACGCCTCCACGGACTCGGCTGTTTTCAGAAAGAATCGGCTCAGTGTGTCTGTCTTTTATAAAACTGATAAACTAAAGACTCGTGTAAGATATGAAGGATCCAGATTAACATCAGACTGGCACAAACTGTGTGTGTGTGTGTGTGTGTGTGTGTGTGTGTGTGTGTGTGTGTGTGTGCGTGTGTGTGTTATGAGTCCTTTAACTATGTGAAGCACGCAAACATCCATCAAACGATCAGACACAGAAGAGTGTGTGTAAAACTACAGAGCCGCTGACGCTTTCAACCTCAATCCAGGATTTAAAGCGCAGCGTGAGCCGCGAACATCTCGGGAACTTTTGTTCAGGAAGGACTTCAGCCTGTTTTATGACTCTGACATTTCCCTGAGCTTGTGTGTGTGTGTGTGTGTGTGTGTGTGTGTGTGTGTGTGTGTGTGTGTGTCGGAGTGGCCGTCTGGGAATCTCTCAGCATGACGGAGGCACATTCAGGTCAAGGAGGATTCTTTCCCGCTCAATATTCAGGAGATTTCTTCAGGAAAGAAAAGGTCACTGGGCATCTGGCTAATTACACGTAACTCGCTGGATTCCCCATCAATCACACACACACACACACACACACACACACACACACACACACCAGTGGTTATTCCCCCCCGCCGGCAGGCCGAGGATGCTTTAATAACTGCTTCCATAGAGCGAGCGGTTATTATCATTAACTAACTATTACAAACATTTGGGTTCATTGAAATGAAGCTGTAATAAATTATAACTATTAGAAACGCTGCCTTTAATCTGAAGGAGTTAAACGATTACATGGAAATAAATTAAAACTGAAATAAAAATAAATGAAACCTAAATAGTAATATAAAAAATTTAAAGAGACAAAAACACGTAATGAAATCACAAAAAAATTAACAAAAATGTAAATGAAAACTAAACTTATTCTAAATATATATGCATTACCTAAAGAATGAATAAGCAAGCACAATACATGAAATAAAATAACTTAAAAATTTAAAATAATATAAAATACATGCAATATTAACCATTTTAAATGTAATAATACATATTTAATATTACTGCCTTATATTAAAATGATAAACATTTAATTGAATAAATAATAGATGAAAATGTTAATTAAATAAAATATTAAGTTATATTAAATATAATATTTAATAACATTAAAATAAATTAACATCAAAAAATGTTTAATGGCAAAATATATAATTACAATATTAAATAATATATATTAATATTACAATATAATTAATATTTTTATTAAAATATTTATAAACATTATATGCTAAACACAATAAATGTTAAATTCAATAAATAAATACTAAAAATCAAAAACTTAAAACTAATAAACAAGCAAAAAATAGTTAAAGGTTAAAAAAGACATACACAATATTAAATTATATTAAATATAATATTCAATAATGTTAAAATAAATAAATTCAACAATAAATGGCATAAATACAACATGAAATATAATAATAAATACATATTAATATTATTTTAATAATGCAATACATTTAATCAATATATACATAATAAATAAATAATCCTAAAAATTTCACTAAACAAGAAAAACAATTTTTTTTCAATATGACACGATATTAAATATATAATGTTATTTAATAACGAAGTTAAAATAAATAATAAAGATAATTTTATATTTAATTGATGTTTTGCTGACCAACTAAAAAGGCAGTTTAGCTGGTTTGATGATCAGTCCATCACCTCCATTTTAATACAAACGGCAATATAAAACATAACCAGGCATTAAGCGGAGTCATGATGAAGGGGAAGTGTTGGACGGCTCTGGAAACAGATCAAGGTCTTCAACCTTTCCTCCTTTATGGAGTGAGTCGCTGGATCGCTTTGCTCTGTGATTATATTTCATACGAGATTCGTAGCAAACAACTTATTTCCCAGTATGAGCTCAATAAACACACCCGATCTCTGAACTTCCAATCGTTTCATTTACACACATCCTGAGATTCCTTTGGCATTAAAAACCCCAGTGACCGCACACAGCATTTGCCTGAGTGTAGACATGCGTGACCACGTCTGATGACCACAAAGCCTGGGAATAAAGGAGACACGAGTGTTTTACATGATAATACAAGCCCTAGACATATAGATCTGATCACACACACACTAATGACACGCATAAATCACACACACTTCTGATATTAGCACATCCTTCATTATCTAATGCAGTGCCACTCAACCACGAGCCTGAAGTGTTTTACACCACACCGATTCAGTACAATATTTACACTTACACTTTTAGCAGATGCTTTCATCCAATGCCACTCACGCTGCATTCATTACATTTTACATTTCAGCAATTTATGTACTATTCGTGTACAGTTTGTGTACATATTAGGCATGCGCGATATACCGGTACTGGAAAAATACCGGTATATATTTTATTTAAAACGGTACGATATCATGATTTGGCACATTTCGGTATATGCTGCTTTTCCGAAGTTCACCGCTAGATGGCAGCGCGCTACACAAACTGACCCGAAACAACCGGCAAATGTGACAACAACATAGACGGACAAAATGGATAAAGCAGTTGAATCTCACTCAAGATGCCCAAAACGAATTAATAGAGAGGAGTAGAAGTGAAGTTTGTAATGACTTTGCTTATAAAACTGATGAAGAACCATCAAACCTAGCAAAGAAGCATCTGTCACTATCCTGACTTTAAGACTTCTGAAGAGATCGACAGGTCAGTGAATCATTCAAACCATCTCATTTAGCCATTTTTGTTTTTTTAACACTGATCAACGCACACACACAGCCTAACATAAGATCAAATATCACAATCTCCAGCGTTTGTTTCAACCAATGACATTTAGATCTCATTATATTTGCACGCATACTATTGCACTGTTTACATTCGCGTTAGACACCGCCGACTGTGTTTATGTGAATACTCACTAAAGACGGACATTTGTACATCATTCTGTGTATTTGACTGTTTGAGGAAACTTAATGTGTAATGTGCGAGCGTGACTAAGTGACAGGCGTGTGTGTGTGTGTGTGTGTGTGTGTGTGTCGTTGTTATAAGCTCATGTCTCCTGTAACTGTTATTACGAAATGCTATAAAATCTCTTGCGTGTTCAAATGATTTCCGTTATCCGTCCCGAGACGAGCGTGAAATGTTGAATCGGATTATGCAGATTGCTTTTAGGGCTGCACGTTTTCAAGTTTTTCATTAACCGTTAACCGAGGCCCTTAGCGGTTAATACTCGGTTAACCATAGTGTGCGTCAGGGTTATTTTTAGCTTATTAATTTGACGACCGCCATCTCCGTAGTGAACGCGCCTATAGAGAGAAATGCACATCATGGATTACACAATCAGAGAGTAGCCTATTTCTTTTCGTTTTAAATTGTTAAAAGACATTTCAAGTTTCTTAAGATCTAGTTCATGTCTGCGAGGCGTACGCTGAGTTTCGTTAGGATGAGATGCGCTCCAGTTCACGAGCAATGCGAGTGGCCGCGAGGGCGCCTGCACGATTAGAGCATGTAACGTTAGTAAAATATGCAGCCAAGAATGATTCACACAGACTCAGCGTTTGACTCGCGCGGCTGAGCCTCTCCCGGCAGAGAGTTCAAGCATCTGTGGTCTCGTCCCGTCAGCTCTGGCCATCTTGCTTTCAGTCCGCGATTAGCTTTTTTGTTTTCTTCATTACAGTTAAAGTAACGTCTGCTTTTCTCTAGTCATTCACAAGTTTCTCACTTCAAACTTTCTTTCTTCTGCTCCGTTATGCACAGCGCGCGGCTCCCGCTCTGCTTCTGCCCTAATGCGACTTATAGTCCAGTGCGACTTATGTTATTTTCCTCTTCATGACGCATATTTTGACTGATGCGACTCATACTCCGGAGCGACTTATAGCCTGAAAAATGCGGTAAGCACTGCATTGCAATACTTGCATTTCGCCCCGTCACTCTCATTTTTAAAGTGCTCCCACGCTTTCTTTGCCCGCTTAGAAAGCTGGTCATGACTTCTTCTTGTGGATACTACCCTAACCCTATGGATACTACAAATGTCTGGGAGCGCTCTGGCGGTCTATAGGGGTGCAAACATATATTACAACTAAATTCAAGGCACGTCATTGACGCCACTTAACCGAGCAAAATGTTTCACTCGGTTACGCAATTGTTAACGGTTAATCGGTCAATCGGTTAACCATTGACACCCCTAATTGCTTTAGTGTAGTCCGATGTCTTTTGAAACCAGAAGCAATTTGCTAATTTTGAGAGATTTTTGCTGAAATTATTTCTCACAAGAAAGTTTTCAAATGACTGATTTGATGTGATAAGCTTCGCTGATTAATTTACTAATAAACATTTGTGGTAATTTCCCACTTTATAAACTCAAAACTTGCATAATTGTTCTCATTCGCGTGCAATATACCCGCGCTAATATCAGACCTTGTGGTATCGATTTAATATCGGTACTTCGGTATTAGATTGTGGTACCGTACCGAAGCCAAAATTGTGGTATCGAGCCATCCCTAGTACATATCACTCCAAAACACTGGGTCGATGAATACCAAGGCAAATCTTCCTACCAAAAAACATTGTTTTTGTCAAAGAATATTAAGCTTTTTGAAACACAAAATGGACCAGTTCGAAAATTGGAAATGTGGTCAGTGAAGAAAAAAAAACGACTTTTCATGTGATCCATCAGCCCACAGCACATTTTGAAAAGCATTAAACAAGGCTTCAGATGGCACTGATGCCCGGGGAACACAGAGACGCCGCGCTAGAGTGGTCAGCCTCGGGAAGCGACGTTCATTTGCTTTCCTCCACCAGTCTGTATTGTAATACCGGATAGCTTATTTTTGCACATAACTTCGTCACCTTTTCTCTCGAAATAGTCCCACACAGTCTCTTCTTTCCCATTGCTTCATTTAGCGAAATATGTCTGTGTCGGCACGCGTTGTTCGTTGCATGTGTCGACGCGTCCCGTGAATAAAATAAAATACAAATAAAAAACCCTTTAAACCGTTTAACTGATAGTGTTAATCGGTCAAATTCTTACTATCGGTTAAACGGTCAATATGAGCATCCCTACTTGGGTTGTCTAATAAACCTGGCATTGTATATTATTAATATTGTTGGCTCTTTGAATAATAGTTTTTCTTCCTCTTTTCTAAGTCGCTCAGGATAAAAGCATCTTCTACCTGCGTACAATGTAAAATTCAGTTTTTAATTGTATAGAAATGGGTGTACTTTGGTGAGAGGAAGCACATGTTTTATTTCAGCAGGTTTGGAGAGGTTCTTACAGTCGACAACACAAGCAGACACCTTCACAACAGATAAAGAAACCCATCTCCAAACGCTCTTTACTCCATCATACAGTCATCTATTAATAGCCACAGGCAAGAAACAAACTGCAACTCAAACACACACCCAAAAAGGAACAATAACCATCACGATTAGATCACAATAAAAAAAGAAACCCAGAAGAAGCTGCCGAGGTAAAGCCGGTCTGACTCCAGGGTCAGTCACACTGACCCAAATCTCTTCAAGAAGGACCTGATCTCAGGCCAGACGGAGGATCTGGAGTCTGCGTTTGTGAGGGGCGTTTATATGTAGGTCACGACTGCGGCTCACGCGTTTTGTTGGCATAAAGAACGATATACATGCAGAACATCTCCAGAGTAAAAGCCAGATTAACTGCTATACCAACCACCAAAACACACACACACACACACACAGTGGAGAAGCTCATCCCAGGGCCTCAACGTTAATCCATATCCATCAAGGGTTGCGTCTTATAGACATTTGAGCCAGAAATGTAGGAGCAGCAACACCTTAATGCAAGGATTGGGCTTTGAGTTCAAAGCTAAAGAGGTAACCTTATCATAACTGAAATGTTTTCAGGATGTTTCAGAAGTTTCAGATTTGAATCCAAAACTGCAATGATTGACAGTGCAACGGACGGGACAAAAACAATGAGAATTTCGCAATAAACTTGAAAATATATCTCGTTTTTGCATTTGCTCAAATTTTTTGTGCCTTCAATACAAAGGGAAAGTTTTCCCTAAAGGGAAACTTCACCGCTTTTTCTTATTAAACTGTTATTCCCTTAACTAAAACGAGTTGATACACACCTCTCTCGTCTGAGTGTGTGCTCTTAATCTCTCTGACGCGCGGTGACGATCTGATAGCATTTAGCTTAGCCCACTAAGCCCAGTTCATTCACTGTGGTACCAAACAGAGATCAAGTTAGAAGCCACCAAACACCTCCACGGTTTCCATATTTAAATACAGTTACACCAAGAGCTGAACGATCAAGTATATACCTCACATCTCCCCCTATTGACAGAAATGAGAGAGGGAGATTTTTCAGCTGGGACTTTTTACTGCGCCGAGTCGAAGTACTCTCAGAAGTGCTATTCCGCCATACATTATAGTTCTCCTTTTTAATCCACTTAGAAAAGCGCCACTTTTAATTTTATGTCACCATACTTGATCGTAGGGGTCGCGATATAGCCTCCAAATTATATCACGATATTTCAAGAATATTTGCTATAACGATATTTATGACGATATAGAAAAAAATGTATGGAAAACAGTTTTATTGGTTATTGCAGCTGGTAGGCCGCAGCATTTATTAGTGCAAACAAAATTAACGGCATTGTTTATCCTTTTCAAATGAGCTAATGTCATTGATGAGAGAATATTTGATTGAAAGTGTAAATCTACTGTCATAAGGTGTATATATATAACATTTAGTTTAGCAATAAAGTAATTTATGCCGTGGTCTGTCTGAATATTCAATTCTGATTGAGAAGGTGTACAATAGCAGAGGTAATTCCAAGCTAGGTAAAATACCGCTCAGAATTAATGAGCTGTTTTCACTATGAAGCACACACACACACACACACACACACACACACACACACACACACACACACACACACACACGCACACACGCACGTCACTCGCATACAGCGCAGGAGCACGGAAACTAGTTATCAACGCCGCCCCACGACTTTTAGAAACAAAATAGCTAAGCTACTGGATCCCTACAGTATATTTCTCAGCACTGATGCCGCTACTCGCTATTTTAAAGAAATAAACGCACATCTGCATTGTTAAGAGAAACGCTAAACAGACACAGTCACGCATGTACGAATCTCTCTCTCTCTCTCTCTCTCTCTAATAAATGCTATAATCCATTCATTCAAATAAACGTATTACTTTATACACTACTTACTTTATCTCTGGGTCTCATTCGAAGCGTGCACAATGCTAGATCTAACTAGCCGTAACTGACGAAAATAACCGTCAATGTTACCCTTCTGGTCAAATATTGCACGGCAAACATCAATAACAGCTTTAAGCTGACAATGTAGGGCTGTAACGATATGCGATATGAAATCGAAATCGCAATACGCAGGTCCACGAACCTGTATCGCGATGTGAGGAGGCAGAATCGCGACACACCCCTTCCAACTCCCAGAATTATCCTTCCTGTCCAGGTCCAACTTTTAAGTCAGCAGTATGGCAACATTTCAGCTACCCGGTGGAGAACAAGGATGGCAATCGTGTAGTTGACAAGACCCACACAATTCGCCTTAAGTGTTTCAAGAAGCTTCCCCAACCGGCTGGCAACGTGGTGTGAGCGTGGCGTTTCTGTTGCGTGTCATCTGCGGGGCGGCTGCGTGGCGTTTTCTCTTTCTTTGCACACCAGAAGCGTGTCTGACGCGGCGCTTCTGTTGGTATTGATGTACAGGAGGCCCTATACTTCATGTTAAATATATATTGCCTATTGGTACCGCAAAGAAAACGTCGGCAGTAGCATATTGACCATACAGATATATGGTATTGACGGCAAAATAGGCTACAGAATACTGTACAGAATAAAACTGTTTTGTCCCCCCATATCGAGGTTTGTATCGTACCGTGGGTCAAAAATCGTGATACGAACCGAATCGTGGGTTTGATTTATCGTTACAGCCCTACACAATGTAATGCCAGTTGTCAAGAGAGCTGACCTCTTGCAACCAAGTAGCTCACCTTTAGGTACTAAATCATCCTCATCATCATCATCCTCATCCTCATCGGAGGCTGACATGCTGATCTTCGTGCTCTTCTCTCTCAGACGGGTGTTGTCATGCGCTCTAGGGAATGCGCCATACGTCGTCGCGTCGCTGTATCATTGATATCGCGATGACACTTTTTTATCATGTAAAAATCTATACCGATATTATCGCGGACGATATGATATGGCGTTTGGTCGCTTCTAACTTGATCTCTGTTTGGTACCATAGTGAATGAACTGGGCTTAGTGGGCTAAGCTAAATGCTATCAGATCGTCACCGCGCGTCAGAGAGATTAAGAGCACACACTGAGACGAGAGAGGTGTGTGTCAGCTCGTTTTTGTAAAGGGAATAACATAGTTTAATATGAAAAAGCGGTGAAGTAAAATGGAGATACCAAAAGAAAAGTTTGTTAAAAAACAAAATATAAAAGGATATTAAGGATATCTTTAATACTTCATGAGTTACAGGCATTTAAACTTGGGGCAAAAAGCACAAGAAGTGATTTTTCCCCATTTTTAAACAGTCAGGTTGACATATAATCCTTGCAATATTGCTAAAGTCAACAGATTTTACTAATAGACCTACCAATCTCTGTGTAAAAATAAAACAATAAAGCTGCTGTGTTTCTAAAGTCATTTTTACACCCCTGTAATGTGGCTGCAAATCTCAGGTGAAAATTGTCATTTTGACCCTCCTCATCAAAACAGTGGATTAATATAAACACACAAAACAAATTTGCATCATAAAAACCGTTTTCCTTTAGAATGACACTGACGAATCCCTCACAATAAGATCAGGAACATTAATTAAACTGTTTTTATGACGACGATTCAAGCCAAGGGAAAGTTATTCATCACAGTGTGCCTGACTTCCATTCACTTTACTGTGGCAATCTGTGCCCTTTTAGACCAGCATCAAAACATTTGACTAACAATGACATCAAGTTCAGCAAAATATCGAATTTTGTCACGCTAACAAAAAAAATAAATGGCAGATTGTGTGTGGAGGCTGGAAGAAGCACTTTCCCACGAACTCGTGGGCGTCATTGACGGGCCTCCGCGCAGCAGGTGGTCACCGCTGGGTTTTCCATGACAAAAGCCTCCCCATTATCACCCGAAATCTCACGTCACACAACGTCTCGCGTCCTCTTGCCCTTTCTCACACAGAGTCACTGCAACAATGACTGCAAACTCCACTCCGAGCTAATTATTCTGCTGGCTGGAGCGGCGCTTCAGGACTCAACCTCTAACCAATCTGACAAACGCCATGCATTTGACTTCCATCCAGGACTACATGTTACTAAGAGGCAAACATCTGGAGCTAAAAATAAACAATCTCTTTTACAAAAAACTAAATGTTTCAAATCATTAAAATGTGTTTTAAAAGGTTTAAAACCTTAAACTGTGTTGTACATTTTGATGCTAAAAAACTAAACTTAAAAAAAAGTTTACAAACAAAAAAAATATTTTACTTTGTTGTAAATTGTTACCAAAATTTTTTTTTTTTATCTTTAAAATATATCAAAAAGTACAAAAATATTTATTTGTTTAAAAAAAATGCAACCTTGTTGAAAATTGTTACCAAAAGAAAAGAAAATAGGTTTTAAAAATGTAAAAAAAAAAAAAGAAAGTAACTTGTAAATTGTTACGGAAAAAAAAACAATGTTTAACAATGCTTAAAAAACATTTACAGCCTTTAAACTGTTGAAAATTGTTACTAAAACGTTACACAACCTTGTTGTAAATGTCTAAAAAACAAAATCTTTTTATTTAAAGATTACACAATCGCTTGAATTTTTTACTTTGTTGTAAATTGTTACTAAAATAATAATGTTTTTAAAAAGTTCTGTAAAATATAAAAAAGTGTTTAAAAAAAATGCAACCTTGTTGAAAATTGATAAAAACAACCTTGTAAATTGTTACCAAAAACCTTAAAACCAAAATAAAATGTGGTTAAAATTCTTTGAAAACTCATTTTGTTTTTATTTGTCGTAAATGGTTAAAAAAATGAAAGTAACTTGTAAATTGTTACGAAAAAAAAATGTAAAACAATGCTTAAAAAACATTTACAGCCTTTAATCTGTTGAAAATGGTTACTAAAACGTTACACAACCTTGTTGTAAATGTCTAAAAAACAAAACAAAAATCTTTTTATTTAAAAGTTTTTATAAACAACACAATCGCTTGAATTTTTTACTTTGTTTTAAATTGTTACTAAAATAATAATGTTTTTAAAAAGTTCTGTAAAATATAAAAGTGTTTAAAAAACATGCAACCTTGTTGAAAATTGATAAAAAACAACCTTGTAAATTGTTACCAAAAACCTTAAAACCAAAATAAAATGTGGTTAAAATTCTTTGAAAACTCTTTTTTTTTTTTTTTTGGCGTAAATGGTTAAAAAAAAAAATCCTATTTTAAAAAGTGTTTAAACAACATGTTAAAATAGTACAACCCTATTGTAAATAAAAATAATGGAATAAACATGAAAACACATTTTTGTTTGAATTGTAATTAGGATAAATTCTTAGTTGCTGCTTCTTCAAAAGTACAAAAACAAGCATCAAGGACCTCCGGAGTAATTTACTGGAATCCGAAGCACAATCATGAATTCCTGCCATCTCGACACTAGAGATGGAACAATACTGTTACTCCACGGTTCACTACACACCTCGGTTTTTAACCACGGTTCTCGGTTCGGTTCGGTTTTTGCTATTCTATTCTTAGGCGACAGGAACAGAAAAAGGTTAAGGAGAAAATGTTTTTATTGTAATACCCTTTGTTTATTTTACTTAAAAGGCTTGAAAACTCTTACTTAAACGTAACTTTACTTTTAAAAAAGTGTGTACACATTCCCAGTGTATTGTATAATATAAAACAGATATATCTAAAGATTTACAGTGGCAGCTCAGAGTTGTACAGTTGCATTTAAATATAAAATATAATGAATAAATGTAGGCTAAAATTAAAACTACAGTCTTCAATATGCAATATACATTGATTGAAAGCTACTGTATATACTTTATTCAAGAGCAGTGAGTGATTTTCTCTGTCTTTTGTTGTTTTATTAACATCATTTTAGAGGTGAACTGTCCCTTTAAGGACGAGCGTTCACAACCTGCTGCATCTCATATACAAACACACGCAATTTTACTTTCACTTTAGACATAACCAACTATATTTATATATGTTAACGTTGTGTGTATTTGACAGTATTAGCGCAGTAAGACTACTTATTCCAGTAATCACGTGTGTTTGACAGGCGCGCGCTCAGCGCATGTAAAACACGAATAAAATGTTTAACACAAGGCTTTAAAACGCAGGTAAACACCCCTAACTTTAGTGCATATGATTGGATATTTGCTCATATCGGCATGTAGACTCACAGGCACACTCAAACAGAGCCGACATAAACTGAGAGAAATATTTAAAACAGAGAGAAATGGAAATAATTAATTAAATGCAAAACCGAACGCAATTCACCAGCGCGTATTGAACCGTGAATGCCGTACCGAACGCTTCAATATTATATTGAGTATTATGGCATCCCATCTCGAGACATTAGTATGCGTTGAGGAGATATTTCTCGTCCCTCTTTCAGGGCCGCTCGAAGCAGAGACACAGCTGACGGCCGCCGATGCCTGACGACAGCTGGAGGTCAAGATGGAGACGGAGAGGTCAGGAGCGGAGCCTGGGAGTCAGGATTATCCACCGCATTCCTCCATCTGGAGCCCCATCTACATCTCAAAAACCCCGGAGCCGGAGCCCGAATAATGATCCCAATGATCACACAGAGGAGAGACGGCTGTGGCGGATCAGTTCTCTCAGGTGAGCACACACAAACACACACACACACACACACACACACACACACACACACACACACGTCACATGGCATGCTGAAAATAATCATTACCTTTGGAAAACAAATCGCTCAGATACACACGTCTGTGAGCTCAGAGTCTGATGACTGACAGCTGCTGCTAAACATTAAAGGGTTAGTTCACCCAAAAGTGAAATGTGTGTCATTAACTCCTCTCCCTAATGTCGCTCCACACCCGTAAGACCTCCGTTCATCTTCACACACAGTTTAAGATATTTTAGATTTAGTCCGAGAGCGTATGCAAGTGTATGCACACTATACTGTCCATGTCCAGAAAGGGAATAAAAACATCATCACAGTAGTCCATATGAGACATCAGTGGGTTAATTAGAGTCTCTTGAAGCGTCCAAAATACATTTGGGTCCAAAAATAACAAACACTACGACTTTATTCAGCATCGTCTTCTCTTCCGGGTTTGTTTTCAATCCTCAAATAAAGATTCAAACGGTTATGAATCAACGTATTAATTCGATCCCCGGTTCCACCTGACCAAGTGTCGAGGTGTCCATGAGCGAGACACCTAACCCCAGCTGCTCCCAACGAGCTGGACGAGCCTTACATGGCGGACACCGCTGTCGGTGTGTGAATGGGTGAATGTGAGGCGATATGTAAAGCGCTTTGGATGGCCAGTGGGTCTGTTAGAAGCGCTATATAAATGCCGTCCATTTACCATATGTGATGACGACAGGACGCCAGTGCATCATGTTAAGTTCTTTAATGCGCTCGCATAACTGCAATGTGAAAGAAACCAAACGGATACAATGTATCAAAACACGAACTTTGGTGCAGACCTTGGTGCGGACTTTCAGGTGCGAAACGGCCTTAATCCTTTAAAGGGCCCTTTGAAATTGGGAAAAAACTTCTGCGTTTTGTTTTTCGTGTATTTTATTTTTCACAGCTCTGGGTATTATAATGGTGATTGATAAACACACAGAATTCACCACATGATTTCATGGTGAAATGTGTTATTTTTTAATGTTAATTTTCAGCTTTAAATGTTTTACTTAATAGTACTGTATGTAAAAGATGATTCTTATGAATTTTTTAGTAGTTTTTTTTTTTTTTTAAATGTACTTGAAAGAAAAAGCTAATGGATCACTTTCATTTTAACAAATATAAACTATTTTACCGGAGAGTTTAACGCTCATAAGCATTAATATTTGAAGTACTTGAAGTGCAGTGTTATGTTGCATCATGCAGTATTTGTCCTAAAAATTAAATGTGACGTTTGTTACCTCAATAAATTTAAGGTCATTTCTATTTTTTGTTTTATGTTCTATTATATTAACATTAAAAGCACACTCTTTTTGACTCAAATAACAGTAAAGGGTGAAAAAAAACTGAATTCCCAAAAATTTAAACTGAAAAAAAACAGAATTTGGGAAAAAATAAAACTGGTTTTATAGGTCCCTACAAACTCAGAGTGTGTGGTTCCCCGTGTGTCCAGCGTGAGCTCAGCACGAGGCCAGATCTCAACAAACGGCCCTCTGCTGTCGGACATATCTGAGCACAGACCGACACAAAAGCAGACGGGCCCCGGCCCCCCAACAAATGCCTTCCAAAGGCAAGAAGCAAACACAGGGGAAGGGACACGCATACACAGACAGACACAAACACACATCAGCATAAGAGCCATCAATCGCCTGCTGAATGGAGCCCGGCGCGACCGGCCTCCCTTTATAGGCTATTCTCTTAGAAAGAAACTTCTGCGAAAGACAAGATCCATCGCAACGACGCAGCGATTGAGACATCAGCTCGATGTCAGGGTTAAATGAAGACACAACAACCTTCATGACAGTCACCGACGAATGTCACGGAAAAACAGTTCCTTTTCTAACACGCCAAGAAAGCTTTTTTTTAAATGGAGATCACGATTCTCCCACGATTCTGAATAGACAAACAAAATAACATTATTAACTCGAGGTGCAGACAAAATGATAAAGGCTGTAGGCCATTTGAAAAATATTTACATTTGAATTAAAATCAGGTTGAGTGAATGATTCAATAATTTGCGAAAAGAGTTCACTTTGTTTCATTACTGGATGAATCAGGTTTTTGAACGAATCTCGAGTGAATGATTCAATGACTCATTCATAAAGACTTCACTCGTTTCATTACTGGATGAATCAGGTTTTTGAACGAATCTCTTGAGTGAATGATTCAATGACTCATTCATAAAGACTTCACTCGTTTCATTACTGGATGAATCAGGTTTTTGAACGAATCTCGAGTGAATGATTCAATGACTCACTCATAAAGACTTCACTCGTTTCATTACTGAATGAATCAGCATTTTTGAACGAATCTCAAGTGAATGATTCAATGACTCATTCATAAAAGGTGTGTTTGACATGCGATTGGCGAGAGTAGCCGAGTGCAGGCGGGGAGGAGCTGCAAACGGAGATGTGAAGTCGGACACTTTCTGCTTCCGACGGTGATTGCAAACTTTGTCACAGCTGAAGTTAAATAAATGCAATATTTCTTAAATGCACAGATGTTTCAAATTACATTTTCATTGTACTGCTTAATAAAGCGTCTATTTGGACAAGATTCAAGTTCAACATATAAACATACACTATCAATGAAGTGTTGTCAACGGTTTTTATCAGTTTTAGTTTGATAAACATTAGGGATGCACGATATTATCGGCACGACATCGGAATCGGCCGATAAACGCTTAAAATATAAAAATCGGCATCGGTCGATATGAAAACATTATGCCGATATGCCTTGCCGATATGATAACGTGTTGATATGCGCCTGCAATAACTCACGTGTGCAAGGAGTGCTACAGCGATAAGACCATGTCAGCACTGCGGTCATTCTTCAAGTGAAAACAAGAAAATACATTGCATGTACAGTGATTTATATTGACTGTTTTTAAATGCTGCCTTGAATTTCTGAATGCACGTACAGAAGGACGTGACCGTCAGCAGCAGATTTGCCACGTTTTCACAACAAAACTAGCCCAAAACAAGCCCAATCGCGTCTCCCCACTCTCTAGCGCGTGCGGCAGCCTCCATAGCAGCAGAAGCTCCTCCAGGTCCTAGTGCCCTCCCGCTAGACCGCTATATATTTATACATGTAGTGGGGGCGCTGTTGTTACAGTAATACAATGAAAAGTAGACTACACAAATAAATTGAAGTTACTTCTTGTTCTGAATAAACAAATCAGTAATGATGTCATAAATCACAAGCATGACACTTGTAAATTAAATACTTTTATATACAGTGTATTAATCTGTAATACAATTTTACGAAATGGATGATGAAAAATAATCCAAGGAGCTCTACAATAATTGTAGAATTAAAAGACAGCATCAATGGATGTCATGCCACCCCCACTTCATGTGCACAAACGTTAAATCCAAAAATACAATATTTAGGTTACAGCTGCACCTGGGGCGAAAAATTACTGACTTTATTATTGTTATTTTCAGAGCTTTTAATATACTCTTATCATAAAAAGAACTTCATTAACATTTATTTATCTTCAACAAGAATCCTTTTAGTAAGGATACCTCAGAAATCTGAAACCAGAATGAAAAAAAAATAGTTTTTGCTCAAAATGGTGTTGTTTCCAAACAAAGGGAAAAAATAAACATATATCGGCATCGGTATCGGCATCGGCCTAAACGAGCTGAAAAATATCAGCATATCGGATATCGGCAAAAATCCAATATCGTGCATCCCTAATAAACATGACAATATAACATCGCGACTACATGAAAAGAGGTTTTACTGTTATAAATTAATTATTTGTGAGCATTAGCGTAACAAAGTTTTAGAATAAACACGAAACACACGTGATACTAGAGTGCGGATCGGGCCGCATTTTTCTGTCCGAGCCCCACCCGCGTCCGACAGAGCAGTAACCGAACCCGACCCGAGCCCGACAGGCATTAAAATATTTATGTCCGAGCCCGACCCGAGCCCAACAGTTAAAATCTATTTTTTCCCCTCATATAATGACACGTACGTTTGTTTGTGTGGAAAGCCCGCTTTTATTAAGCAACTGTAGGAAGGCATTCTGAAATGTTTACAGACGAGCGCATCAGCGCGCACGGGGCATCAAACGTTACACAGAGCCCAATCAAATAGCCAACTGAAATTAAATGAGCAAAGGTCTGCTAAAAATGGCCCAAGCTAACAGAACAAAACATTAACGTAACACAATTGAAATGCTTATTGAAATGAAAGTCATCTTACATATTTTCTCAAACTGTATGGTTCCTAAACTGCAACATAATAATAATAATAATAATAGATTTTATTTATAATGCACTTTTCATTCCGAAGAATCTCAAAGTGCAACAAGGGGGGGGGGGGGGGATAACAACAAAAAATGAATAACAAGTAAAAATATAGAATACTACAAACAATCAACCAACACAGAAAACAGAACAGAAACAGAGCTGATGGTGAACAGAAACAGAGCTGATGGTGAACAGAAACAGAGCTGATGGTGAACAGAAACAGAGCTGATGGTGAACAGAAACAGAGCTGATGGTGAACAGAAAACAGAGCTGATGGTGAACAGAAACAGAGCTGATGGTGAACAGAAACAGAGCTGATGGTGAACAGAAACAGAGCTGATGGTGAACAGAAAACAGAGCTGATGGTGAACAGAAACAGAGCTGATGGTGAACAGAAAACAGAGCTGATGGTGAACAGAAACAGAGCTGATGGAGAACAGAAAACAGAGCTGATGGTGAACAGAAACAGAGCTGATGGTGAACAGAAAACAGAGCTGATGGAGAACAGAAAACAGAGCTGATGGTGAACAGAAACAGAGCTGATGGTGAACAGAAACAGAGCTGATGGTGAACAGAAACAGAGCTGATGGAGAACAGAAAACAGAGCTGATGGTGAACAGAAACAGAGCTGATGGTGAACAGAAACAGAGCTGATGGTGAACAGAAAACAGAGCTGATGGTGAACAGAAAACAGAGCTGATGGTGAACAGAAAACAGAGCTGATGGTGAACAGAAACAGAGCTGATGGAGAACAGAAAACAGAGCTGATGGTGAACAGAAAACAGAGCTGATGGAGAACAGAAAACAGAGCTGATGGTGAACAGAAACAGAGCTGATGGTGAACAGAAAACAGAGCTGATGGAGAACAGAAAACAGAGCTGATGGTGAACAGAAACAGAGCTGATGGTGAACAGAAACAGAGCTGATGGTGAACAGAAACAGAGCTGATGGAGAACAGAAAACAGAGCTGATGGTGAACAGAAACAGAGCTGATGGTGAACAGAAACAGAGCTGATGGTGAACAGAAACAGAGCTGATGGTGAACAGAAAACAGAGCTGATGGTGAACAGAAACAGAGCTGATGGTGAACAGAAACAGAGCTGATGGTGAACAGAAACAGAGCTGATGGTGAACAGAAACAGAGCTGATGGTGGAAGTCTCTGTTAGCTCCGCAGCACACTGTGGTCCACTCCATGTTTCAGATTTCTCCCAGCGGCAGTGTCCCGATGACATCGCCGAGGCACGACAGCTACATGGGATCTATTTACGTAATCTATCCATCAAAGTTTAGGCTAATCAAGGTTTTATGCAGAAAAAGGATTGCATCGACTGCGGATGGCTTCAAGGCTGTCCTGCTGCCAGCAGCGCTGAAGCTGCGCTCACTGGAATGACGAGGATGCCGCGGGCAATATGCACACACGTGTTGCGCGTTGTCACGGCAACATAAACAAATTTCCGCGTGCAGGAAGACGGATGTTAGGGTAATATTTTACATTTATTTTAATCACAAAAACAAACCATTGCATCAAGTTTAACAGGCCCATTGGCTACTTGCATAATAAGCAGTTTCAAATTTAAAAGGTTCAATGCCTTATCGCGCTGACGTGACCGAGCCCAACCCGAACCCGAACGTCATTTCTAAATATCTGTTCGAACCCGGCCCGACCCGTCGGGTACCGTCGGAACCCGTCGGGCTCGGGTCGGGTATCCATCCTCTAATCCCTAGTGATCGCTGTCATGCAGTGAATCCAGCCAATCCGCCTGCTCTCGAATCGCTCTCGCGGTACTTTGTTGACATACATCACAGTCACATGCCGTCGGTGCTGCCTCAAGTCGGACAAAATTTCCAACCGGCATGCACTGCTTCAAGTCAGCCGCCGATCGGTCTGCGCATCGCTGGGTGAAGACGAACAAGCCTAAAGACTTCACTCGTTTTATTACTGGATGAATCAGGTTTTTGAACGAATCCCTTGAGTGAATGATTCAATGACTCACTCAAAGACTTCACTCATTTCATTACTGGATGAATCAGGTTTTTGAACGAATCTCTTATGTGAATGATTCAATGACTCACTCATAAAGACGTTTCTTGTTTCATTACTGGATGAATCAGGTTTTTGAACGAATCCCTTGAGTGAATGATTCAATGACTCATTTATAAAGATTTTTCTTGTTTCATTGCTGGATGAATCTGTGTTTTTGAAGGAATAAAGAAAAGAAAATGCCAAGAAAACAGAACAAAATAGTTATGACATCATCATGAACTCAGGGATGTCCAGGCAAACTATTGTCCAATGAAATGACAACATCTACGTCTAACTTGCAATAGTGTGTCCCAAATCATGGCTTAATTATTTTTAAATCATGCGTTTTAGCTTTTAAAAATCAATGCAGAAAATGCAAAAAAGCATGTATGGCTCTAATATATATGCTTCAAAGTGATCAAATCATTCTTTACAGCCAAACGTAGTTGCAATTAGCTATCATGACATAACATTTTGCATCAGGAAAACTTTCCCAAGTTGTCACAATTTTACATTTCAAGGCCTGAACTTAAAATATAAAGGCAGCCGCACATGCAACAAGTTGAAAACTGAACAAACAATCAGCACATTTGTTGAAGCAAGTTGTACACGCATGTCGCCAGGGGACTTGCATGCCCATGTATTAAAACCCTTAGAAGAATATTTATAAATGAACATTTCTAATGTATTCACAATATATTATAACTGAAAAATATCATCCACATGCAGATTGAGTGTTTCAACAGTTTGAGCTCAGTGTGTGAGGAACTGTAAGTGTATTAGCATGGCAGTCTGTCACACTGTTAACATTCGCATATCAATCATTATGTGGAATATTTGAGCTGAATAAACCCAAAGCTCAGCCGAACCCTTCACGAGCGCCACATCATGCGATGTAGGACGGTCCCGTGCCAGAGATAAGGCCTGCAGAAATCAGTGTTTTCTGACCATGCGGCGCGGCGCGGCCCAGATAAGAGTTATCTGTGAAGGTAAACAAACAGCACAGGACTCGCTCTCTACACTCCTCAAACATGGCTGCCTCGTTTGAGAAAATAATAGAATTGGATGTGCAGCAATAACAAACCTGGGAAATTATCCAAGACTTGCCGAACAAGCGTTTCATTTGCAATTACAGAGCGTTTCTGGAAACGTACACGGCACTCTGTGGACTCGGAGTGAAACGCGAGACCCTGAACACGTCCCTCAGAGAGCGAGGAAGAGGAGCATTCCTCACAAAGACCACGCAGTGACTGCAAAAGCCCTTACAGTTTTAATTCATTCTGAACTCAATAACACCCACTCTCTGTCTCCGTCTCGTAAATGAAGGTTTATCGCCTTTAAAGCTCACAGTCTTATGAACTCCATGCACCTGCATTTAAATATATAACCATTATCACCCAATAGAAAATATCAAATGAGGCCTGAATTATACACTTTAAAAAAATCCAGATCCTGGGTCAGACGTAACAACCCAGTGTTTGGGTAGTTTTTGTGTTACTCTGATCCTGGGTCAGACGTAACAACCCAGTGTTTGGGTAGTTTTTATGTAACACAGATCCTGGGTCAGATGTAACAACCCAGAGTTTGGGTAGTTTTTGAGTTACTCAGATCCTGGGTCAGATGTAACAACCCAGAGTTTGGGTAGTTTTTGAGTTACTCAGATCCTGGGTCAGACGTAACAACCCAGTGTTTGGGTAGTTTTTGTGTCACTCAGATCCTGGGTCAGACGTAACAACCCAGTGTTTGGGTAGATTTGTGTCACTCAGATCCTGGGTCAGATGTAACAACCCAGAGTTTGGGTAGTTTTTGAGTTACTCAGATCCTGGGTCAGACGTAACAACCCAGTGTTTGGGTAGTTTTTGAGTTACTCAGATCCTGGGTCAGACGTAACAACCCAGTGTTTGGGTAGTTTTTGAGTTACTCAGATCCTGGGTCAGACGTAACAACCGAGTGTTTGGGTAGTTTTTATGTAACACAGATCCTGGGTCAGATGTAACAACCCAGAGTTTGGGTAGTTTTTATGTAACACAGATCCTGGGTCAGACGTAACAACCCAGAGTTTGGGTAGTTTTTATGTAACACAGATCCTGGGTCAGACGTAACAACCCAGAGTTTGGGTAGTTTTTATGTAACACAGATCCTGGGTCAGACGTAACAACCCAGTGTTTGGGTAGTTTTTGTGTTACTCAGATCCTGGGTCAGATGTAACAACCCAGAGTTTGGGTAGTTTTTATGTAACACAGATCCTGGGTCAGACGTAACAACCCAGTGTTTGGGTAGTTTTTGTGTTACTCAGATCCTGGGTCAGACGTAACAACCCAGTGTTTGGGTAGTTTTTGTGTTACTCAGATCCTGGGTCAGATGTAACAACCCAGAGTTTGGGTAGTTTTTATGTAACACAGATCCTGGGTCAGACGTAACAACCCAGTGTTTGGGTAGTTTTTGTGTTACTCAGATCCTGGGTCAGATGTAACAACCCAGAGTTTGGGTAGTTTTTGTGTTACTCAGATCCTGGGTCAGACGTAACAACCCAGTGTTTGGGTAGTTTTTGTGTTACTCAGATCCTGGGTCAGATGTAACAACCCAGAGTTTGGGTAGTTTTTATGTAACACAGATCCTGGGTCAGACGTAACAACCCAGAGTTTGGGTAGTTTTGAATTAACCTAGCTATTGAAAATTTTGTGTTAATCAAAATTAGTTTAACTTATTGCACGGCTCTGTGAAATACTTGATTCTGATTGGTCAATCGCACATTCCAGCGGTATGTTATTTCCAGATAACACACACCGCTCATCCGGGTACTACGAGTTATCTTGACCGGTTCTACTTCTGTGCTTAACGCTGGCGCCATCTTGTGGCTTAAACAGCCGTGGCTACAATGGAAGACTTCAAGACAGGTTTCCTTTATAACGTTTTAATAAAGATATTTTTCTGACACAAACGCATCGATTGGAACCAGAAGGCTCTATTAACCCATCGGAGTCGTGTGGAGCACGTTATTTGACGGACAGCTGCATTTTTTATGGACTTCAGAAACAGCTCCAACTACTGCTGGGATTAACGTTAGCCTGGACTTTTTAAATATAACTCTGATTGTATTTGTCTGACAGAAGAATGTCATAAACACCTATAATGACCTGAGGGTGAGTAAATCATAGGCTTGGTTTCATTTTTGGCTGAACTAACCCTTTCAGCATTCATTTTCAACATTTAGCAGCGATAGATAAAGGCTTAAAGCAGTCTGGAGCTGTTTTTCTTCGCGGAAGCTTTGCGTAAGAGCTAATAAAATATTTAATCTCAAGACAATATTTAGTGTCTAATTTATTTGAGACTAGTAGGCGTGTAATAAGCGGGATAATGTCCACCCAGCCGGTTGTTATCGCAGAATAAACCCCTTCAGAGTGACGCTCCGCTTCGCCTCGGGGTCCTGATCACTCTGGAGGGGTTTATTCTGCGATAACAACCGGCTGGGTGGACATTATCCCTTACTTATGTTCTGTCCTATATTTACCTAACCCTTGGTTTAAAAACACCCCAAACTGGGTTGTTTTTAACCCAGTGTTTTTTAGAGTGTAGCAAGCTGGCTCAAAAGAATATCTAATATATCTAAAAACATATTAATTAACTATAAATGTCTAGCACAATTAATATCAGTAGTTAATGGTGTTTGCCAAGTCAAGCTTCGCTATTACTACAGCTAAAAACTGGTTTAACCAAACTTGCAACACTTAGCATTAAACTTCGCACAAAATCGCACTAAACAATAAAATACCAAAGACTTGAAATCCCAGAGAGAATATCTCAACACAAAAATTTTAATCTCTGGCAAAAACAATCTTTAAAATAGCTTAATCCGGTTACAGGAGGATCCATCATTCCTTAAAATTTCCAAACTCAAGTACAAGCTCCTGTAAAACCGCCCAATAGTTTCTACGGTGAGAATGATGCCTATAAATAAATGTCTGTTATTGCTCATATTGATCTTCCGTGCCCCAAAATGACTTTGTGTAGTGCATTATGGGTTATAATCTAGACAGCCAAAGATATTGTGTCTGAATGCAACCATTCCGATGTTCACTTATCAAATTAGCTCAGATTTGAAACGTGGGGTACGAGTATGTGCAACAGATTTGAGAGGCCGAAAGTTAATTACGGACGATTTGAGCAAATCCCAGCATACCGTCTCTGTGTTTGGAGAACATTACACGTTCTAATGCAAAGATCTGACTCAGCAAAAGCGGAAAAGACGAGAGAGAGATCGTCAAGGGTCTAGCAGATGTGGCTATTTGTGTAAGAGTCATGCTCATGGAAATCCACTCAATGCATGATTTGAATGCGGTTCAGTTAAACACAGATTGGGATAAAGGACTATGTATTCGCCTCGATGTGATGCTCTCAGCATGCATACGGCTGCTTTACATAACCACAAACTATGTTACGGGTTCAAACACGTCCTAAAACAGGACGATCTGTTCCTTCATGCATCATAAAACATTTACAATGAAACTTAATGTTCAACTAACTTCCACTGTGATTCTTTAATCGACACGATCCCGACTGGAACAGGCTCAGAGAAAGCCCATTATTTGGCCTTTTTGATGTTATTGACACTATTTGATGACATTTCCCAATTAACAGATGCCTAGATTTCTGTCTTCTGTTTAAATGCAATATTCAATTTTACTCTACACAGTAAAAATTATGCAACATGATGCATTCAGTATGAATTTGTTTGCTCACTAAAAGGTAAAATACCTCATTAAGCCAATACATTTGTTAAGGCTAGGGATGCACATTATCGGTAGCCGATAAAGGCTTAAAATATATTTTAAATAAACATTGAAAAGAATTCTAAAATCCAATATCATGCATCCCTAGTTAACGCAAGTAGAGATTTCTTGTTCACCAAATTTTCTAATTAAATCACTCTGGTAGCCGCTTACTTACTTATCTTTGCGAAAGAGAACAATTAATAATCTTTTAACAGTAAATCCCACAAATGTATTAATGCTGCCATGCAAGCATTGACCTGCTTGGGGGGGATTTATTCTGGCCAAAATGGGTTTTAATTCACATGTAATTCACTTTTTCACAGTGCATGCAAATATAAGCTTTCTATGGCACTATAACAATTTGATGAGTGGCCGTCAAAGCAAATCTTGACAAACGCGTTTTTGGATGTTAATTCGTAAGAAGCTCAACTCAAACAGAATATTCCGGAGGGATAAACACTTCATTTCAGACGGTTTGGGATTAAATCCTATCAAACATTTTACAACCTATATATTATATTATATATATATATATATATATATATATATATATATATATATTACAACTAGGGCCGGGACTTTAACGCGTTAATTAATTACGCAAAAAAAAAAAGATTTAACCACACTTATTTTTGCACCGCGGAACGTTTTTCAATGAATGAGTTTCGACGGACTGATTATACTGGAACACCAACTAGCGCTCCGGAGTCACGACAACAACAAACCATGTGAACATGAATGAAGAAGCTGATGAGACCGCTTTGCCTGGCCCCGTGGATGGGAAATTTTGTTTTAAAAAACGAAAGGATGGAAGCGTCGACAAGAGCATGGTTGTGTGCAAGCTATACAACAAGGAATTAGCGTATCACCGCAGCACATCGAGCCTCAAATATCACAAATATGCTTTTGCTACACTTAATGGCAAACATTGCGCTGGTCTGCTGGACTGAAATAAATAAACTATATTTTGTTGATTAAGCTTATGTATTCAGTCATTATTCAATGGTATACTAAAAATGCATGTGAAAAATTACTTCTCATTGTTCTCAGGTCAAATATTTATATGCAACTAAAATGCGATTAATTTCGATTAATTAATTACAAAGCCTCTAATTAATTAGATTAATTTTTTTAATCGAGTCCCGGCCCTAATATATATATATATACACACACCAACCCCAGACACCAATCAAAGCCATGGACTCGTGGATCTTTATAGGATAACACGCATGTTTTCAAAACACTAATGCACTTTTCAAAGTTGTAAAGCAAAAGATTATTCAGGTACATTTTACAAGAAATACCACTTCAGTCTTTCTTCTTCCACATTTCAATGTGTTACTTGCCACTTCTTTGTAATTCAAGTCATCAAATTAATTTATATAATGCTTTTTTTGCAGTTTCAAAGCAGCTTTACAGAAATTCAACATTATTATTTGTAATGATTTAATGATTATTTGCAAAAAAGTAAATAAAAGTAAATCCTACAGCTAAATTTCCTTGCATGTCTACCCCTATGTAAATGTAAATCTATTTTCTCCAAGTGTTAGTGCAGGAGTGTTGAAAGAAAGTATTAGCCGGCGCGATCACTTACATTTTTTTCCTGATAACAGTAACAACTTAAAATATGCCGTCATATTTGGTCATATGGATAAAAGTAATACATCATTAGAAACGGTAAACTAATTAATGTAAAGTCACAAAAGCTTTTAAAGGGAAAGGGAGATGAGACTCTGATTGGTTTATTGCACGTTACGCCCAAAACACACCCATGACTCATTAAGAGACGAGGGACGACCCTTTAGGACCATGTGCCAGACGCACAGACCGTTTTTTCGTCGTTAAACTAGCAAAAGTGGATTCGGACACGCCGTAAGAGCCCCTGAGCCGAGAGCTTCAGACCACGAGCACGGACCGTTAAAACAGGGCCCTAAGTGTTGGAGGTTTAATCACATGACACTGTAAAAAAAAGTTTTTTCAAAGATTAATGGAGAAAAAATATTTGTGAAATTTTACAAAAAATTATATTTTTTAGAGTATGGTTAACAAGAAAACACCATTTCAGTCGTCTTATCTGAAATGTTACGTTAAATGTTTAACTTGCCTTTTCTTTGTAAGTGTTTGCGATATTTACTCATATCGGAGTGTAAGCAGTTCACGCACCATTTTTCTCCAGTGTAGTGTTGATTGACTTGGAAAACACCACAAGAAAAAACACATACTGTTGCTTTAAATCCCAGTTCTTGCTTCAGGCGACCCATCCCCCATTTCTCACACTCTCTCTCTCTTTCTTTCTCTCTCTCTCTCTTTCTCTTTCTCTCTCTCTCTCAGCCACCCATGCGCCACAGCTTCCATCCATAACGCAACATGCAAACCACCGTATCTCCCCTGGATGATCCTGTGGCAGCGCTACGGCTCTGCTGATTGGAGCGCTGATGGACTATATGGTGGCCATTTCAGTCCACAGAGGAATTCCTCTCCACCCTCCCCCCATACAACCATGTGGTCAATCCTTTGAACAAACCCGACACACACACACACAATACATCTCACAGTGAGTCCGAGGGGAACCTTTAACCAGAAACACACGGATGTACAGGTAAACCGGCCGTTCAAACACAAACACACACTCTCGAGCAGATATGAGCAGTAACGGAGCATCAAGAGTCATTTGTTTCCTCCAACAGAAGGATGTTTTAAAGCCACACCGCCCTGCTTTTCTTTTTACGGCACCCTCCGCTCAGCCAGGGGAATCTTGGAATGCTCCACGCAAAGACTATTACACAACACACACACACACAACAGCCAAACATCAGGCTTTACGAGCCCTCAGAGCATTGCAAAGGCATTGAACAATGACAGAAAGACACCCCAGGGTCACATTTCACCATGAAATCAGAAATTATATTTTGCATTAAGAAAATTAAAAGGATTGTTGAATTATGAAAATGGCTTCACAATGCAAACAATTTCCCCAAAGTTAAAAAGGGTAATTCTTATTACCATATGCATTTTTTTTCTTTGAATCCATTCATTCTGAAACTGATACATTTCCCAAAGACGTCACGCAGTGAGCTAAACATACAAGATTTGAACAGGACTAAAATAGCATTCTCTCTTCAAATGTGTATGCAATAGTCTGTTTTACTTACAAATTTGAAAAGTCATTTTTACTGTATAATATAGGATAATAAAAAATCCTGTGCACAGGTGTGTTTTTCATTTTACAAATAAATTAAAGGGGTCAACCAACTGAGCATTGGCCAAAACAATATCTAGAGAGTAAGGCGTTTGTTAAAGGCACTAATAAAATGACAGCATCTTTTTTTAGCGACTGTAACAATTTATTATTCTCCACTGACAAGAAATGAACAATTCCATTAATCCGATGAGAAAAACTTCAAAGTGCCCAAATACCAGCCACACATTTTGCATTAGAATAATGAATATAGCATTATATTAATAATTAGGGGGGAAATATGTTGCATATTCATTTAGCAGACGGTTTTATTCAAAGCACCTTACAAATCAAGAATAAAACAAGCAATTAATTGAAGATTCACTGGCGTATCTAGGTCTCATTTAAACCAATGCAAGTCGGTATATTTCTGTTACATTAACCCGTTTAATCCCAAATTTTTTCCTGCAATGTAAGTACATGCAATTTACTCCTTAGACCTCCCTAACACACAAATGGTATGCCTTCTTTGATTTTATGTTGGTTAAGTTAGTGAAATATTAGGTTTTATACTCGGTCACAATAGTGACCGGTGGGAAACAGCATAGACAGAATTCATACAAATTCTTCTATTAGACCTATTTACCGGTTTGAAACTTAAAATAACAATAAAATATCCAACATATAAGAATGAGATATGATTAGGATTTACTTCAAAACTATTTCTATTGTTCATGATACACAATAAAAAAAAAATTGGGGGTAAGAAAATTGCAGCCCATTGAAATAAATACAAAAATCTAGGTAACACGTTCATCTTCACTGAATAACGTGTCTGGCCAAACAGAGGGGAAGAGGTGACCAACAAACCTTGAAAAGATATACGCACTTACATGTAGTTATTACTCCTAAATATTAGGAAGAGCAACTTTGAACATTGAAGCACCAATTGGTAAATCCGAAATTTGGAAGTTTACAAGGTATATCTTATAAGGTTTATACGGTATAGATATAGATAGACAGACAGACAGACAGACAGACAGACAGACAGAAGTATAGACTGATAGACAGATAGACAGAAGTATAGATAGATAGACAGACAGACAGACAGAAGTATAGATAGATAGACAGACAGGCAGACAGACAGACAGAAGTATAGATAGACAGACAGAGAGAAGTATAGACAGACAGACAGAAGTTTAGATAGATGGATAGATAGATAGACAGAAGTATAGACAGACAGACATATAGATAGACAGACAGAAGTATAGTTAGACAGACAGACAGAAGTATAGTTAGTTAGACAGACAGAAGTATAGATAGATAGACAGACAGACAGACAGAAAGAAGTATAGCTAGACAAAGGTATAGACAGACAGAAGTACGATGGATGGGTGGATGGGTGGATGGATGGATGGATGGATGGATGGATGGATGGATGGATGGATGGATGGATGGATGGACGGATGGACAGATGGACGGATGGATGGACGGATGGATAGTTTTCAGTTCAATCTGTGAGAGAGTTCATATGAATAACACAGAATGACATAGAGGGGACATATTCTGTGTTATACTACCGGTCACAATTGTGACCGTCTTCTTTTATCTGCATCCTGACAGCAGAATAAACCATGTATTCATATAATTTCAATATGTATGTATAGATGACCCTTTCATGATGATGTGTGCAAAAAATGAATGAGCTATTCAAAAATTAACTTTGATTAATTCATTAAATTTTCCTGTCATTTCTGTGCTTTCACATTGTCATTGTGCTAAGATGGCAGTACCAAGAAATAAGTGTGTGTGGTCACACGACCAAACTATGCAGCAATGTTAAACCTGCCCAAAACTCATGTAGACATCTTAAATGGGTATTATAAATGAAAATTTGCTTCATAATAGAAGTTGCTTTTTAATACAACACTAAAATATTCGAGGAAAATTTACGGTCACAATTGTGACCGGTGGGATTAAACGGGTTAATTGAGAAGTAAGGTCATAATTCAATATATTAAAATCACAAAAGTAATAAGAACATGATTTTGAAATATTGCATTAATGGAGATGTAAGGTCATAATTCAATATATTAAAATCACAAAAGTAATCAGAATATGATTTTGAAATAAAGTAAATCTGCATCAGATTTTCTGACCATTAAACGGGGTAAACCCGCTACAAAACACCAACGTGAGTCCTCGTAAAAGACAATAAACATTCAGACCAACTTCTACAGAACCAAAAACACACATCATGGGACATTTCAAGTTGCTTTCGAGCTAAATTTTGAACAACAGCTCTATGAACCGTATGCCAAAGTTGCTTTTGGAGGAAAATCAACCACCAGAAAAAGCCTATTTGTTGTCCTCCTGCTAAACCAAAGGAGGTTTGTTGGTTAAGCTAGTTATGAACACAACACAAGATATGCCGGTCTATTCAACAGGGAACTCAAAGATCATTACGTTCACAAAACAGAAACTACACACACTCCTCAGAGACACCAGCACATCTGAGCAGGTTATTATCGTCAACTGAAACATTACAACATTAATTGAAATAAAACTGAAATGGAATAAAACATAAAAATGATTGTGTTGGATTTGCAGTTGAAGCACTAAAATTATTTACTGGAAATAAACAAATAAAACTAAACTTAAACTAAAATTAAAACTGAAATAAAAATGAATTTTATATATATATATATATATATATAAAACACACACACACAACAAGGCCATTCCTGGTGGTAAAACACTGGGAATTCTGTCCCTGAAATGCAATCAATGTATCCGTATCTCTGACAGTATTTAAATATACATTTACTCTGAGGATGTTTATTAAAGTGCACTGTGATGTTAAATGTTATCCAGCATGATATTGAGCTGTATAGATCCCCCCCTCCCCCCAAACCCAACACAACAAAGCCACAGTCTATAAGCAGCCAAACACACATTTAATGCAAACACAAGACTTTCTGAAGAGTGAGATGGATTGAGGAATAAACACTACCACAAATTACTTAAGTGCACTACACTGTCCATATTTAACATGCCCGCAGAAAGCGTTTACACCAATATGATCATGCAACTGTGACAAGTACAAATCCTTGGACTGAGTTGGCTGTCCTTGTGTTATTGTTGAGGACAGCGAGTAGTATGTGTAGTTATGAATGAATGTGACACTGAGATATTAGCTGTCAATATTATTATTCATCAAACGCTGATGGAACTCAAACAGGTTTCCTATCACATATACAACGACGGGAGCGTTTAATCAATAAAAGTTCAATGCATCCTATCAAAATGCATGTATATCAGAGAAAGTAAGATGCAAATCTCACCCAACTCTTGTCAAAGGAATAAATGAGCGCTTACCTGCACAAAAAGTTCCCAGAAGAAGTGCAAAAGTCAGCCAGGAAGCGAACATATTCCTCTAATGGCACAAAAACACCCCGGGTTTTCTCCTTTTCAGTGTCCTCTGCTTTGCACACATTTAAAACGATCGGGGGAAACACACACACACACATGCACACACTCAAACACACACTCTCACACACACACACGAGCCCGAGTGACCGTCGGCCTGATGTCCACCCAATCAAACTTTAACATTTGCAGAAATCCATCAGGAAAAGCGGCTATTCCAACAAAAGCGCCTTGCAGCTGGGAATAATGAGTGATTTTCACTCAAAGCCAGTGCGTGTGCGAAGCTTCTCCTGTTCAGAGTGAGAATGGCTGGACAAGGTCCGATTCTGACATGCACGGAACTGAACTGAGTCCAAAATGGCTTCGGAGAGCGAAACGCAGCCAGCAGGGAAACCAATTTTCCGATTCTACTACGTAGAAGGCTCAGCTCATGAATATTAAATACGCAGCGTGACGCTCGCTCAGCAGAGCTACCTCATTGGCTGAGCCTGCTGAGAAGGCGGGGCTCATGAATATTAAATAAACCACATGACTGGACGCTCCTGGAATGTTGGCGAGCAACGTCGGCACGGGCTAATTAATATTCATGAGCCGTGGCCTCGCCGTAGTAGGATTGGGAATTTCGCAGCAGGAAAACCCGGATGTTGAAGCACAAAGAGAGAAATGCAAAGCCTTTGAGCCCATATGCTCAGGCTACACAATATACACAAATTCACATCACGCTTGTTGCAAAGACCAACACTGCGGTGTTTTGGTGCTAATATGAACAGGAAAGTGCTTTATTTTGTGTCGTGCAAAATGCCTTACTGTTTTCACGTGGGGTGAATTGATTAAGTCACCTGGACATTAGTGACTGAGATTAAACTGAGATGTGACCCTGGACCACAAAACCAGTCATAAGGATCTTTTTTATAACTAAAGCTGAATAAATAAGCTTTCCATTGATGAATGGTTTGTTAAGATACAACTATATGTAATCTGAGGGTGCAAAAAGTCTAAATATTGAGAAAATCACCTTTAAAGTTGTCCAAATAAAGTCCTTAGCGATGCCAATTTAACCTAATAATACATTTTTTATATATTTACAGTTGGGAATTTACTAAATATCTTCATGGAACATGATCTTAATATCCGAATGGTTTTTGGCATAAAAGAAAAATGGATAATTTTGACACATACCATGTATTGTTGGCTATTGGCACAGATATACCCGTGAGACACAGGACTGGTGTTGTGCTTCAGGGTCACACGTCTTTTTGGAAGCATAATTCAAAACTAAATTTGCAAATAAATACAAATAAAGGACACATATTATGCCATTATCCATAAAACAACAACAAAGCAGCTAACTCAGCTTTTATGTTACCGTTACATTGAGAAGCAAGATCATTCAAAAATAAAATATCCGGAGGTTTTGTAATCACAGAATGTGATTCTCTGTGTAAAAAACACTTCACCTTCACACACTTTCAATTGTCAAGTGAGCCAGTACAGACAATATACATCCTTGAAGAGCAACAGTAAATCTGTTTGAATGCACGTCTTCACAGCTGCTAATGCTCAATGAATTAAGAAAAAAAACAAGCTTGTGTAGCCAAGAAACTTCTTTAAACTATGTTTTATGAGTATCGCATATCCTGGATAGATCATGATGGTATTAATACTCTACTTTTGATAGTAGCAAACACCCTCTTGAAGTGATATTTTTTATATAAATTAAGCTTGATTTGAATGCATTTTATAAATATTTGACATGGACAGTCTGGGAAGAGGACTGATAAATATTAGAGGAATTCTGGCAAATTTAACTCACTTATCAAACGTCCTCAGAATGTTCTGGCAAGGTTCTCCCACACTTATAAACAAACGTTCTTCCAGTAACGACGATAAAAATGATATAATTTTCTGAAGACATTAGCACAAAACAAATGTTGAATGTTTCCTTAACTGGATGTTGGGAACATTCTTACACTCTAAAAAATGCTGGGTTAAAAACAACCCAAGTTGGGTTGAAAATGCACTAACCCAACAATTGGGTTGTTTTAACCCAATGGCTGAGTTGTTTTAACCCAGCCATTGGGTTGTCTTAAGCCACATTTAACCCAACCGCTGGGTTAAAACAACTCAACAGTTGGGTAAAATCAACCCAATTGTTGGGTTAGTGCATTTTCAACCCAACTTGGGTTGTTTTTAACCCAGCATTTTTTAGAGTGTATAACTTATTGGGAATGTTAGTAAAACATTCAAAATAATTGAACCTTCATTTTGCCAAAGTTAACCTTGTTGCTCATCAAACGTTCGATGAACTTTTAGGCAAAGTTCTCCCAAAGTGATAAACAATCTTCTTGCAGTAATGCTCATAAAAATAATATTATGTTCTGAAAAACATTAGCAGAAAAGCATTATTTATCGTTTGTGGAACGTCTTTTCTGAAATGTTTCAATTGGACGTCTAGATTTTTTTAATGTTATAGTTTCGGAGCATTTAGAAAAGATTAAAAAGTAACGTTTCATGTTTGAAGATATGCAAATGGTACACTCAAAAAAATATGTTGGATTTACTTAATTTTTTTATGTCAACAGGTTCCACGTAATTGAGTTATGTTGAATTTAATTAACATTGTTTATTTCGGTAAGCTTATTTTTTTTACGTAAAGTTAATTCAATGCCATTTTGTTAAATCAGGTTAACATTCTTAATTTTGTCCAAAACTATTAAAGGGGGGGTGAAACACTCAGTTTCAGTCAATCTCATGTCAATCTTGAGTACCTATAGAGTAGTATTGCATCCTTCATATCTCCGAAAAGTCTTTAGTTTTATCATATTTATAAAAGAAATATGGGCTGTACCGATTCTTTCCGGAAAAAACCGAGCGCCTGGAGGCGTATCGTGTGGGCGGAGCTAAAGAATGACAAGCGCGCAAAGCGGTGACGTCCTCAAGCGTGGAGAAACCCATCTATCTCAGCGAATACAGATAATGATCCACAATCAAATCTGAGGCTGAAATAAATTGAACAGGAGAAACGGCAACATCAGGACGTCCGTCTCTGTGGTATGTACTGTATTTAGGGGCCTTTGTGTGCAGTTTATGAGGACATGATTCGGTTTATGGACTATTGTATGTGACTAGACCTTAGAGGTAGCAAGCAAAACGGTTTTGCACGTCAGAGTCAGAATAGTGTAACGTTATACAGAACAACAATGGAGTAACCGTTAGCGCATTTGAATGACGAAGCACGCGATCGTATCGTTTACTGATGTTTACTCACGCGACGATAGCCAATAGCAGAGACATTTGAAGTTGATTTACTCACCGGCATCTTCCAAAGCAGGACCGCTCTGTCAAAAACACACTTCTTTGGTATGATTTGGTAAAGTCCTGTGACAGCAGTGAACGGTGGAGATCCACTTTGCGACGCGACTGAAGCGATGTTGTGAAGCTTCCCGTCATTTCTGCGTTCAAATCGGTTCAAATGCAGCGCTGCCTTCCTGGAATGCTGTGCTGAAGCGTTGAAGTCGCTCGACGTCACCCATAGGAATAAAGTGGAGCGCGGCGCGACATAAGTGTTCACGGACGACTGGATCTGCACCTGAGAGACTGTTTACAGCGTGCATTTCCTCTCTCTCCCTCTAGTCACGCGCGCGCACCCTTCCGGGAGAAGAGCCCCTACGGCCCATACAAGGACCTTCCGCTCTATTTAACGTCAAGTAGACCCATACTCGAAAAAAACTCTCCGAAACTTGTGAGAAACTGGAAGGAGTATTTTTAACACAGAAATACTCCATCAAACGTCCAACATTAGTTTTTGAAACTTTGTCTATGTTTAGGATGGGAATCCAAGTCTTTAAAGGTGTAAAAAGCTCAGTATGCATGAAACAGCATTTCACCCCCCCTTTAAGTTTAATTACTCTGAAATTAATATATATATATATATATATAAAAACAAGTAGTCCAGTTTGATTGATTATTTTTATTTAGTGAAATGCTTTTCTTTTTTTTTACAACATTTACAAAACCTTTTACATTACAAGATTGTATTGGCTAGATGTTTTTTTTAACATCCATGGCATGTCTGCTGTTTTTTTTATTTATTAAAACAACTTTAATAGTTATTATCAGATCCTTACCCCGAGCACACGCTCTACACTTCACCACAATGGTAACGTCCAAAAACACGAACATAACACACACTTTTAAATACCAACATAACAAAACATTAAACATTAAAAAGTCTCTTCATGTTCTTATCTTGCTGCATAAAATAGCACTTTAGTTAAACATTTACTCTCCAAATTCAGCCCATTTGCAAAGCATGATGGGAAGTGAAAGTCCTGTTTGTTCGGGTTACTTGATTGAATCATGTTATCTCAAAATAAAAACATCAAGTTATGTCAAAGAGTTACGGTTTTAAGTCAGTTTAACATGAATCAATTACATTTGAACCAGAAACCTCATGTAATGGTGTTAAATCAAGATGAATTGCTTAAATAAAGTGAACAGCATCATAAGTACACATTTTTGAGTGGATGTTTTCCCTAATGTTTAAAACATGGGTTTTAAAAACGTTAGTTTTACGTTAGTAAAAAAAGAAGAAAAAAAAAGAACCTTAATTCTGGCTAATTTAACCTTGTTGCTCATCAAACGTTCTGGCAAGGTTGACCCAAGTTCATCAAAATGATATAATCTTCTGAAAACATTCGCTAAAAAAACGTTATTTATACATTGTTTGTGGAACGTTTTCTGAAACGTTCATAATTTGTTAAATGTCACTATTTCGTTATGTTTGGGAACGTTCAGAGAACATTCAGAAGTAACGTTCCCATGATGTTTGCACTCTAAAAAATGCTGGGTTAAAAACAACCCAAGTTGGGTTGAAAATGCACCGACCCAACAATTGGGTTGTTTTAACCCAATGGTTGAGTTGTTCTTACCCAGCAATTGGGTTGTCTTAAGCAACATTTAACCCAACCACTGGGTTAAAACAACTCAACCACTGGGTTAAAACAACTCAACCATTGGGTTAAAACAACTCAACCACTGGGTTAAAACAACTCAACCATTGGGTTAAAACAACTCAACCATTGGGTTAAAACAACTCAACCATTGGGTTAAAACAACTCAACCATTGGGTTAAAACAACTCAACCACTGGGTTAAAACAACTCAACCATTGGGTTAAAACAACTCAACCACTGGGTTAAAACAACTCAACCATTGGGTTAAAACAACTCAACCACTGGGTTAAAACAACTCAACCATTGGGTTAAAACAACTCAACCACTGGGTTAAAACAACTCAACCACTGGGTTAAAACAACTCAACCACTGGGTTAAAACAACTCAACCACTGGGTTAAAACAACTCAACCATTGGGTTAAAACAACTCAACCATTGGGTTAAAACAACTCAACCACTGGGTTAAAACAACTCAACCACTGGGTTAAAACAACTCAACCACTGGGTTAAAACAACTCAACCACTGGGTTAAAACAACTCAACCATTGGGTTAAAACAACTCAACCATTGGGTTAAAACAACTCAACCACTGGGTTAAAACAACTCAACCATTGGGTTAAAACAACTCAACCACTGGGTTAAAACAACTCAACCATTGGGTTAAAACAACTCAACCATTGGGTTAAAACAACTCAATTTTTGGGTCGTTGCATTTTCAACCCAACTTGGGTTGTTTTTAACCCAGCAATTTTTTAGAGTGTGAGGATGATAAAATGGAAAGTTTCCGTAAAGTTTAAGAAACCGGGCGTTTGGAGCATTTAAATAACTTTAGGGAACGTTAGTGAAACATATGGGACAATGTTTTGCTGCAATGCATCTAATTTTATAGTCATTAATGAGATATCAGGTTACAAAACTGCATCCCTCAAAGCCACTATTTCAGCTAATTAGAAATAAAAACCATTTGTTTCTTTGTCATAAAGGTATGAAATATTAGATTTAAATTAAGCTACAAGGCTATTTAGTAAGCAAAGAAAGTGTTCTTTTTTGTGTGCAAACTTGGTTTTATCAGGCCGTTTTCCAGCTTTAGCACTGAATGGCAAATTATGTGTCAAAATATATTCTGTGTAATTACTGTTGACACCAAATCTCTTCCACACACTGAATCACTCTCACATACGCTAAGCTGTTATTTTGATAATTATATTGTTGTGAAGAATCAGATCCTCATGTCATGGCAAAGAAAAGACAAACTTCATAGGATTATAAACACTAGTCACTGTAAATATGGCTCTTTTCAGAGCAGTGTTTAATAAATCTGCATTAGTTTTTTAGGGCTGTGGTTATTTCTCAGACTGACAGCAGCGACGTTAGAGTAACGGAGAGCGGACGCTTTTAAAACGACACGGGCCTGCTCAGATTGAGAGATGAGAGATGAGCTCTCCCGAAGCCGCTCCCAAACTCTGCTAAGTAGGTCTGCCAAGCAGCACTTATCCAAATAAAATATATGACAACCTGGGCATGGAGTCATTACAGTCGGCCGCATGATTCAACACAAACCCCAACACTATTACAGCAAGGCTTTCTCTCACAGAGACGCATTGATCGCAGACAGAGCAAACTGCTTCACATTCCCTGGAAAACTGACCGTTTGCTTCACTGTAACACACTATTTATGGTTAACTGCTCTTGTGCTATCATATACTATACACTAGCAGCTTTTTAAGAGTCAACCAAGCATTTATTTGATTACAGTAAAATGACTATATAAACTTTATATTATATTTTTATCAGCATATTAGAAGGATTTCTGAAGGATCATGTGACACTGAAGATGACAGCCTGGTCTCATTGGAAAAACGTACCTGTGGCAACGTTTTTGCAAACCTCAAAATACGTAGCCTACCAATAGGTCAACACATTCTCTAACTCGTCACATATGGACGCTTGACCAGGACCCCTTGTCGTCACTTTTCAACGAACTGTGCGTAGCTTTATCGTCAATTTTCGACGCGCTGGGTGCTCCATTCATTTCAATGAGAAACCCTTGGCGTCACACACAGACGCATTTAATCCTTTGCGTTTGTAAAAGCAGACATGATTTTATTAATATTTAAAGGCTACTTTTATATATTGGAGCAACTAACCCAACTCCTACCCTAAACCTACCCACATCTAAACAATATAAAACACATAACAGGCAAATAAATGTACAGTCACAAGTATTTATTGCAAAAACTGACCAAAACGCATTAACTCATGTTGCATTCCAAGTCTTCTGAAGTCATACGATCGATGTCTTCATGTGAAGAACAGAGTTAATCTTGATGTTTTAATCGCTGAAATGATGATCCCGCTGCCCCGTGAACGAACTCATTCAAATCTCATTCAAATAATTCAAAAGACTCTTAAACATGACGCAATCGGTCACAAGACACAGAAGAGCCAATGACATTTTACAATCAATGCTGAGGTAATGACGCAATTGGTCACAAGACATACGAGAGCCAATGACATTTCACTATGAAATCTGATGTACGGGCGGCAATATTTGAAATCTGATGTGTTCATGATCTTCTGCGGATGGAGATGCTGATCGCTTTTGGGGATTTTCTTCATGCAAATCAATCGTTTGGCCTCGGAAAACTTGGATTATTTAACTTTTTTGAATAACTCGTGGATGCAGTCGTATGTTATATCCTGTGTTTTATATCATGTTCAGACAAATGGGTAGGTTTAGGGATGGGGTGGGGTTGGGTGACATGTGTCTAAAATGTGTCTAAATAGCGTAAATAAAATAAATGTAAATGAAATTATGCTTGCTGATTTAATTGAGAAGCACACTCCAACAAGTCATAATGGCAAAATTATAAACCAATATTTCAATAAATAAATTTCCCCATGCCGATAATATTCCCATTCCCAGTGCGTCTGTGTGTGACGCCAAAGGTTTCTCATTGAAATGAATGGAGCACCCAGCGCGTCGAAAATTTACGATAAAGGTACGCCCAGCTCGTTGAAAAGTGACGACAAGGGGTCCTGGTCAAGCGTCCATATGTGACGAGTTGGGTGTGAGAATGTGTTGCAACAGGTACATATCGCGACAGTTTCAAAGTGAAATGTCCACTGGGTGGCGCTAAAAGCGTAGTTTTTTCCAGAACAGATGTGCGCGAATCTGGTTACGTTGGTTTTTTTAACGTATACCCACACTAAACCTACCCGATAGTGTTAACACAAGAAAATTTTACAAAAATAAGATTATATCCATGTCATTTTAGCTTGTGTTTTGAACTCGTCTTTGAGCTCTTTTATCGTGACCTGTTTTTCACAGGATTCGTTCCCGAGCTTTCAGCATGGCAAGTTCAAATCTGTACCAGCTGAGCTATCGAGCTTAATAGGTCAGAAAATCCGAACATATGGAGCTGGTTAAGTGACGCAAACTCCAAAATGTATTCGCTTACAAATCATGGACTATGGTAAAAAAACAAAACAAGAAAACGATAAAAAAATGCTGTCTTACTGCCTCTAGTGTTCATTTCACTTTGAAACTGTCGCGATATGTACCTGGTACGTATTTTGTGGTTTGCAAAAACGTTGCCACAGCTACGGTTTGCCAATGAGACCAGGTTGGAAGATGACGAAAACTCAGCTTTGATCACAGAATAAAATTAAGCAGCAAGTGGGAATTATCGTGGCCAAGCACAAAGAACACAACAAGTCATGCCAACATGGCTGGAAACAGCACACTGTAATCATGTTTTGTTGGTTTAACTTAAAAAAGTAAGTAACCTGGTTGCCTTAAAATGTTGAGTTTATTGAAGTTAAAAATTTGAGTTGATACAATGAAGGAAATTGGTTAAATGAATAGAAACTCAAAATATTATTGTATCTGAACCACATAAAAAAAAATGTTATAAATCACGAAAATAGCACAATTTGGCATGTTTCACTGCATCATCAGAAATAAATTTACCCAATATGCTTACATAGTTTAATAAAATTTAAAAAAAAGGTTGTCGATTCTCAAAAATGTAAAATGTCTAATTTCAATAAACTCAATTTTAAGGCAACCAGGTAACTTAATTTTTAAAATGTTTTTTTTTTTTTTTTACATTGTAGCCCAAGTGCAACAACGAACATGAAAAGACATTTTAAGATGATTTTAGGCAAAATGACAGAAAAATCATAAATATAGTCTTTGAATAGTTTATTATTTTGGTTTATTATTTCTGGTTGGAGAAGGTGCCGAAAAATAAAAGAGAACGAAGGCGCATTTTTAAACGCTTCTTACAACAAGCAACACTCTTAGAAAAGGTTCTTTCGGTACGTATTTGGAACCCCTAACAGGTTCACTGCAAAAAATGCTTTTCTTAGTATTTTTGTCTTGTTTCTAGTCTAAACATCTAAAAATATTTACTAGACAAGCTAAAGTTATTGTCTTGTTTTGGGGGAAAATAACTCAAAATTAAGAGTTTTTGCTTAAAATAAGATAAATAATCTGCCAGTGGGGTAAGTACACTCTAAAAACTGCTGGGTTAAAAACAACCCAAGTTGGGTTGAAAATGGACAAGCCCAGAAATTGGGTTGTTTGAACCCAGTGAAAGGACCCCTTCAAACAACCCAATTTCTGTGTTTGTCCATTTTCAACCCAAGGTTGTTTTTAACCCAGCAGTTTTTAGAGTCTACTTACCCCACTGGTAGATTATTTTGTTTTTTTCTCTTCTTTTTTTAAAGCAAAAACTCTCTTCATTTTGAGTTTTTTCCCCCCAAAACAAGACAATCATTTTTACTTTTCTAGTAATTGTTTCTTAATATAAGAATTTTTTTTTTAGATATTTTTTTTAACTAACCCAGCAATTGGGTTGTTTTAACCCAGCGATTGGGTTGTTTTAATCCTGCGGTTGGGTTAAATATTTGCTTAAGGCAATCCAATCGCTGGGTTAAAACAACCCAATTGCTGGGTTAGTCCATATTTGACCCAACATTGGGTTGTTTTCTAGTCACTCTAATTCATTATTGGTAAAAAACAACCCAATGTTGGGTCAAATATGGACTAACCCAGCAATTGGGTTATTTTAACCCATGCGATTGGGTTGTCTTAAAAAATATTTAAGCCAACCACAGGATTAAAACAACCCGATTGCTGGGTTAGTCCATATTTGACCCAACATTGGGTTAAAACAACCAAACATTTTTTTAGAGTGTACTAAATAAGAAATAAATTTTTTGATGTGTTCTATATAGAATCATTTTTAAGTGCCAAAAGGGTAATTTCTTGTCATTACAGAACCTTTTAAGCATACTATGTTCTTTGGAGTAAACTCAACTATACTTCTATGAACCTTTTAGGGTTTCCAAATATGTGGCGCCGATAGCACCTTTACTTCGAGTGAACAGAAGAAGTCAGCGCTTCACTTGTGAGGGCTTGTTAAAGTCAACACAGCGCTGCTTTCTTAATTAGTCAGGGTTGTGAGTTTGGGATCGGGCCGGCGGTTTTCCTCTTCAAGGGCACTAAATCCCGAGCACTGGAGAATGTACGGAGACGCCACCCAGGTTAATGCAATCTCGGCTCTTAAAAAGTCCTGAAAGCCACGTAAAAACAGGTGTAAAACCGGTTGCCATGACGACGGCAGCCCTCCAGTCATTGTGGAATGAAACCCCTTCAAACTCGACATATGCACGTTCATCGACACACACACACACACACACACACGCCCGCAGTCTCAGCCGTCACACACACGATCAATACAATTAAAGTTGGGCTTCATTTTGAAGTATTTGCTCCCAACTTTTACTCAGAATAATGGCTTCAGTCTAAATTAAAGTGTTTCTAAACATTTATTAATATTAATCCAGTTATGTAAAAAGTCACTAGCAACAGCAATGATGGATGGATTCCCAGGGAAAGTATGTACTGATAAAATATACATATTGAATGCACTGTAAAACGCTTAAGAGCAAATGCATTCAGTGAGAATCTCAGAGATAAACGAAGTCAACGCACCGGTCATTCTCACTGTCCTTCCTCATCTGTGTAAAAGCAGCCGTGATTAAAGCTCTTCTGCTCCGTGAATATAAAGCGCCGCGCGGCCTTCACAGTCTCACACACCAGCCACCTGCAACTGTGGCACACCATAAAGGACCTGAAAGAAACCTTTCACTGCGGCTGACCATTCAGAGGACGAGTACGACGACATGTTTCTGAAACAAACTGAGAGTGTATCTGCAGTGTGATCGCTGAGGTGAACAGGAGGGCAGAAAACACACACACACACACACACACACACACACACACACACACACACACACACACACACACACACACACACACACACACACACACACACACACACACACACACACACACTTGGGTCTATGTGGTTTACAGGGACTCTCCATAGGCGTAATGGTTTTTATACTGCACAAACCGTATTTTCTATCCCCTTACACTGCCCCTAAACCTACCCATCACACACACACACACACACACACACACACACACACACACACACACACACACACACACACACACACACACACACACACACACACACACACACACACACACACACACACACACACACACACACACACACACACACACACAGAAGCTCAATGCTGTATTAACAGGTTTTCTCTGTGACTCTGAGCTGAGGACAGAAGAGTCATGAATAAGAAATGTCCTGTAAGGACAGACGGGTCGCCCTGAGCACGAGACGAGCCGTAATAAAGTCTCGCGTATGATGAAAAATGAGTGCGGTACTGCATGTGCACTTGAGCTGATGATGCTGTGAGGGCATTTCAATGAGCAGAACCTTTGGGCTGGAGTCTGATGTGGAAGAAAATCACTTCATCCCTCAGATTACACAAAGAACTCAGCCATGTTTCTTACAAGAGAGTACGTGTGCTTGGTCGTTTTACTTTACGTTTTGTTTCAGAATGTTTGGAGAATATTGATAGTATTTAGATCACTAAATGTTTAGATTTTGTGTCATCTATGGTCAGATGAAAAAAATTAAGGTGGGGTGGCTCAGCTTACCCCACGGTGCATCTTACTCTGCACAAAATGATTTTCTTACGTAGTATTTGTGTCTTGTTTCTCGTCCAAACATCTAAAAATTCTTAAAACAAGAAGTATTTACTAGACAAGCAAAGGTAATTGTCTGGTTTTGGGAAAAAGTAACTCAAAATGAAGAGAGTTTTTGCTTAAAATAAGATAAATAATCTGCCAATGGGGTGAGAAAAATAATCTTAATTCAAACAGAAAACAAGATTATTTCTCTCACCCCATTGGCAGATTATTTATCTTATTTTAAGCAAAAACTCTCTTCATTTTGAGTTATTTTTCCCCCAAACAAGACAATAATTTTTACTTGTCCAGTAAATGTTTCTTAATGTAAAAATTTGTAGATATTTTGACTAGAAACAAGACAAAAATACTAAGTAAGAGAAGCCTTTTTTACCCTTGTCTCAATCTCAAATGGTCCAAAAAAGCGTCCTCTACGATTCCATTTTAATTGTGGTGATTATTTCCATTATTTAACCAATTTAAATTTAATAGCTCTTGATCATTTTAAATTGTGATGACGTGCATATACGATGACCCCCCCCCCTTACAATCATTTTGACCAAAGATGACACAAAATCTCATCTCAGCGCGGTGCATCTTACCCCAACTTACCCTTAAATGGGATCAATCAACCAGAATTTCCTGCAATTCCATTTTTAATCAATTTAAATTTAAAAGCTATTGAGCATTGTAAATTGCAATATGCGGTAGCCTATATATAAGGTTTAGACATTCATCATCTAATGCTGCTTGGAGACATAAATATACATTAATGAGCACATATATTTTTGAAAGAACTAAGTGTTTTTGGCTAAAAATAAACTAAACAAAGTTACACAGTGTAGCTTTAAGATATTTTATATTTAGTCTGAGAGCGTATGCAAGTGTATGCACACTATACTGTCCATGTCCAGAAAGGTAATAAAAACATCATCACAGTAGTCCATATGAGACATCAGTGGGTTAATTAGAGTCTCTTGAAGCATCCAAAATACATTTGGGTCCAAAAATAACAAAAACTACGACTTTATTCAGCATTGGCTTCTCTTCCGCGTTTGTGTTCAATCCTCAAATAAAGATTCAAACGGTTTTGAATCAGTGATTTGATTTATCATTCCGAATCATGAATCAATTCGAACTGGAAGCCGTGTTAATCTTGGACTAAATCGGCCACCGTAGGAGTTAAAACGAAATCAGAATTGAGAGGAACAGAAACTAATATTCACTGGATGGTCATATACCTTTAGACCGCTAGATGGGGAAAATATCACACAGTAGCTGTGTCTCATTTCAGATGGCTGCGTCTCCGGAGGTAGCATTCGAAGGGTGCATACGTCATAAGGCCGTCTCATTTCAAAAAAGTGAGTAGGACTCTCCAAATGCGACCTTCGAATGCGTCCTTCTTTCACAGGAATTCGGAGTGTGCTGAGGTGCAGCCTTCACGGCTGGAGATAATCCACAATTCTTTGCGTCTCCGTTAACAACCGTCATATTTTTTTAAATATTATATGCACCACCACCAGATATACATGCGAGCATAGGTATGGTGTTTAAATTAAGTAGTTCAAGCTTTTTTTGTTGTTTTTTTTAAGCTCTATTACCTCAAACAGATAGTTGTGGTAAACAGGATTACAACTGTAGTGCATTTTAAACGTTTAGAACAGTACATTGCTGTCAAGACAAGAAACATGTCATAGTCATTTTCAAGTTATAAATAATTTTCATTCATATAACTGCCGTGAGAGCGCAACGAGGCTGAACTTGTTGGCATAGTAACGTGATACTTCCTGCCTGTGTGTCCTACGAAGGACGTCTCGTTTAATTCTGATTGAGGACGCTCCGTATACTGCATCCTACACAGGACGTGTCCTCCGGAGGACGCAGCCTTCGTAATTTAACGAAATGAGACACAGCTAGTGTTGCTTTAAACTGTGTGTGAAGATGAACGGAGGTCTTACGGGTGTGGAACGACATTAGGGGGAGGAGTTAATGACAGACATTTCACTTTTGGGTGAACTAACCCTTTAAGACAAAACATTAAACTTGCATATGGTAGTAAACGGATACAATTATTTACCAAGAAAAGGTAAACAGCTGCAGGTTTTTTTTTTACTTTGCAAAAGAAAATAAAGTTATGAAGAATCTGTCATGTGTCTGATGGTCTCTCACTGCACTGTAAATTGAATATACAAAAAAACTGCACAGAATTGACAAAAAAAAGTGTACCTTAAAAACAAATCAATGTAAGTCGCTTTGGATAAAAGAGTCTGCTGAATGCATAAATGTAAATCACAGGTGTCCATATGGAGGCGTCCAGGCCTGATGAAGCGGCTTTTCCTGACGGATACGAGTCGTCTCTGGCGCATTAATGGCCTTCTCAAAGCCAACTGAGCCGAAGCAATGAGAGAAACCACTGATGAGCTCCTTCACTAACGAGGCTTTGACCTGATGACTTCAGGGACGAACTCAATCAGACCCAGTGTTCTGTCCTTTATATTTGTCCAACAGAAGAACAACACTTTATCATCATAATCAATCCGAGAAAGTTGATATCGAGCTCTGGAGAGTTGATGTTGTGTGTCCTCTCGTCTACAGGTCTGAGTTTATAAATGGTTGAGCCGTTGATGGTGTTGTGCTGGAGAAGATGAGACGCTTCAGGTCGGCCATTCCAGAACAGAACAGAACATCGTCCCCTAAAGACAACGGCGGATGAGCGAACCGGCCATTAATCAGACCAGCAGCACCTCACTCTCCTTCACTGGGTCTGAGAGAGCAGTGTGTGTGTGTGTGTGAGTGAGTGAGTGATTGAGTGTGTGTGAGTGAGTGTTTGTGTGTGCGAATGAATAACTGTATGTGTGTTTAAATGAGTGAGTGTGAGTGAGTGAGTGAGTGAGTGGGAGTGTGTGTGTGTCAGTGCGTCAGTGAGTGAGTGTCTGTGTGTGTGTGTGTGTGTCAGTGAGTGAGTGATTGAGTGTGTGTGAGTGAGTGTTTGTGTGTGCGAATGAATAACTGTATGTGTGTTTAAATGAGTGAGTGTGAGTGAGTGAGTGAGTGTGAGTGTGTGTGTGTCAGTGCGTCAGTGAGTGAGTGTCTGTGTGTGTGTGTGTCAGTGAGTGAGTGTGTGTGAGTGAGTGTTTGTGTGTGCGAATGAATAACTGTATGTGTGTTTAAATGAGTGAGTGTGAGTGAGTGAGTGAGTGTGTGTGTGTCAGTGCGTCAGTGAGTGAGTGTGTGTGTGTGTGTGTCAGTGAGTGAGTGATTGAGTGTGTGTGAGTGAGTGTTTGTGTGTGCGAATGAATAACTGTATGTGTGTTTAAATGAGTGAGTGTGAGTGAGTGAGTGAGTGTGAGTGTGTGTGTGTGTGTGTGTGTGTATGAGTGTGTGAGTGAGTGAGTGAGTGAGTGAGTGAATGAGTGAGTGTGTGTGTGTTTGTGTGTGTGTGTGTGTGTGTGTGTGTGTATGAGTGTGTGAGTGAGTGAGTGAGTGAGTGAGTGAGTGAGTGTGTGTGTGTGTGTGTGTATGAGTGTGTGAGTGAGTGAGTGAGTGAGTGTGAGGGAGTGAGTGTGAGTGAGTGTGTGTGAGTGTGAGTGAATAACTGTGTGTGTGTGTGTGTGTGTGTGTGTGTGTGTGTGTGTGTGAGTATGTGTGTGTGTGTGTGTTAGTGTGTGTGTGAGTGATTGTAAATTGTAAATCTCAATGTGACCCGTAGTTTCCTCTTCCGCCTCTAATAAGCGAGCCGTGTGCTTCCTCCGGGTCTGCTGAAGGCCTCACACACACTCAGTGTTGTGCGCTGCAGTAATTGTGTCCAGCGGCCAGCGTTCGGTCACTAGTGAGGACAGTGACCCCTGTGTTCTTCACTCTCCGCTGCAGCGCTTAATGACCAAACACAGAGTCATTACAGTCCTCATCTCTGGCCGTCTCATGCCGACTCCAGTCGTCAAATAATACACACAGTCAATTCAGCGCTGATGAGATTATGATCAGGACCGCTGAGAGAGATGCCACACACACGCCACACACACGCCCCTCTCATACATGAGCTCTGACATGGCTTCCAAAATTAAATCCTGTTGGTGCACAGATGATTGAAAAAGCAGTTTGAAGCGGATAGATATAGATGTCCTGACTGAATATTTATCACATTGTGACCTCTTGAGGTTTTTTTTATGTAAATAGAGAAAGTTATAGTCATTTGATGTTTATTTTAAAACACGTGCATGCAATTACTAGAGAGCCAGCATGCCTGAGGTCAGTAGTGTTAGCATTTGTTGACTAGATAGAATATCATAGATCAATATTTATCCAAACAGCATTAGAAGATGAAAGTCTAAACCGTATATATGTATATACAGTATATGCATGTCATCACAATTTAAAATGCTCAATAGCTATTCAATTTAATTGGTTAAAAAAATTGGATTGATTGGGACACTTTTTGGACCATTTGAGATTGGCAAAACAAGGATACGTTGGTACCGTGTTGGCACCCTGGGGTAAGATGACCCGCCCCCGATACCATCATTTTTTTTATTATGACCATAGATGGCACAAAATCTTATCTCTGCAGTTTTGATGAATGGCTATACTATTTTTAATTTTGTAATTTCATCGGAATATTAGCATTTGTGAGATTTAGCCAATGAGGTGAATTGATCTAATTTTGTGTCTCTTAAAAATATTGATCTATAATATTGCATTATGATGAATATCAAAGTGTTTTGAGTCTATGAGGGATTTTGGACACATTCATGCTTTTAGATTTGTGGAGCAAAAAGTTAGAAGCTAAAATTAGACCCTTGGGGTAAGATACACCACCAACAGTGTCACAGGCGGGCGGCCAAGGCTCATTGATGCACGTGGGGAGCGAAGGCTGGCCCGTGTGGTCCGATCAAACAGACGAGCTACTGGAGCTCAAACTGCTCCAGAAGTTAATGCTGGTTCTGATAGAAAGCTGTCAGAATACACAGAGCAGCTCAGTTTGTTGGGTATGGGGCGGTCAGGGTGACCTCTGACCCCTGACCCCGCGGAACGCACCAACAGTGGCCCGTGAGCATCAGAACTGGACCGCGGAGCAATGGAAGAAGGCGGCCTGGTCTGAGGAATCACGTGTTCTTCTACATCACGTGGATGGCCGGGTGTGTGTGTGTGTGCGTGGCTTACCTGAGGAACACATGGCCCCAGGATACACTATGGGAAGAAGGCGAGCCGGCGGAGGCAGTGTGATGCTTTGGGCAATGTTCTGCTGGGAAACCTTGGGTCCTCCATCCATGTGGATGTTACTTTGGCACGCTCCACCTACCTAAGCATTGCTGAGACCATGTTCAGCCTTTCATGGAAACGGTATTCTGGTGGCTGTGGCTCTTCCAGCAGGATAATGCTCCTGACACAAAGCACAAATGCTTCAGGAATGGTTTGAGGAGCTCAACAATGAGTTAGAGGCGTCGACTCGGCCTCCAAATTCCCCAGATCTCAATCCAATCGAGCATCTGTGGG
>NC_090195.1:2507299-2539799 GCF_024679245.1 Pseudorasbora parva
TCTATCACAGTGACGGCATATATAACAATATATCTGACACAAGTTGAGGCTTTAGAAAGCGAACAAAGCAGTAGAGGAAGATATAACAGTCTTTAATTCAAAAGGGCAAAGAATATCCAGACGTTAAATCACACGTGTACAAACATTGGGTGTGTTAACACGCACGTTCTTAAAGGGATAGTTCACTTTAAAATGACAATCATGTCATCCTTTACTCACCCTCAAGTTGTTTCAAACCTGTATGAATTTATTTCTTCAGCTGAACACAAGGGGAGATATTTTGAAGAATGTCAGTAACCAAACGGTTAACTGGAGCCATTGACTTCCATAGTAGGAAAAAAAAATACTATGGAAGTCAATGGCTCCAGTTAACTGTTTGGTTACTGACATTCTTCAAAATATCTTCACTACCTAAATTACTAAATTAACTAAAAAATCCGTGGGAGTTTCACGGAATCGCCAAACTAAGTCAATGACAGTCAGCATCCGTGGTCCACACACGGAGTCCCAACACACATTTAATTATTTACATTTGTAAAAGTAGACATGATTTTATGAATATTTATAGCCTACTTTTATATTTCAGAGCAACTAACTCCACTCCTACCCTAAACCTACCCACTGTCAACAATATAAAACACATAACAGGAGAATAAATGTACAGTCACAAGTATTTATTGCAAAAATGGACCAGAAACAGTATAGAAGTATTAACTCATGTCGCATTCCAGGTCTTCTGAAGTCATACGATATCTTCATGTAGTTGTTTTAATCGTTGAAATGATGATCGCGCTCCACACACGCACTCGTCCATATTTCTCATGATTCAAATGATACAGACGACCGTATGATGACGCGATCGGTCACGAGACACACGTCGCTCCGCTGCTCTGATTGGTTGTAGGTCTGTCCAATTGATGTCTTTCCTGGTTGGGTTGAAACACGCCCCATAATCACAGCCCAATGGAGCACAGACTCATATTCTGACTAGAGCTGAGAATGACCACGACAGGCTAGTAAATATAATTTTTTATTGACCTTTAATTTTATTTTTATTGTTTTGTTAAGTATACACAGTTTTCCAGTTGTTTCTCATTTTCATTTAAGTTTGTCCAATGCAGAGCTCAACTGCACTGTGTTGCCAAGTCCATGTTTTTTTCCGCGAGTTGAAGCGACTATAATGTGATATATAGACCCATGAGTGCGAATTTTAGCCCCAAACACCATTTTTTTCCGGAGAACCCCCCGAGAAGCTATTGTTTAGGGCTAGTAGTTGGCGGGTTTTGTTGTAAAAACTTGGCAACCCTGTCTGCACGCACGCTAGAATAAACGATCTTTGCCGGTGTTGTAAAAAAATAAAAGAATTTAATGATACACAGAGTACTTACCCAACATGATCATCATTTCTGAGAGAAATAGTGAAGGTGATGCAGATACGAACAAGCTCTCCGTTTAGGATTAGAACAAATATAACCCAAGCGCCTTTGATGACGTGATGATTACGTTACTGTTGATCATCTGTCCGTCATCGGCTAAAGCCCGCCCTGATGATCTCATTGGTCAGTTTCTGTTGATCATCTGTCCGTCATCGGCTAAAGCCCGCCCTGATGATCTCATTGGTCAGTTTCTGTTGATCATCTGTCCGTCATCGGCTAAAGCCCGCCCTGATGATCTCATTGGTCAGTTTCTGTTGATCATCTGTCCGTCATCGGCTAAAGCCCGCCCTGATGATCTCATTGGTCAGTTTCTGTTGATCATCTGTCCGTCATCGGCTAAAGCCCGCCCTGATGATCTCATTGGTCAGTTTCTGTTGATCATCTGTCCGTCATCGGCTAAAGCCCGCCCTGATGATCTCATTGGTCAGTTTCTGTTAATCATCTGTCCGTCATCGGCTAAAGCCCGCCCTGATGATCTCATTGGTCAGTTTCTGTTGATCATCTGTCCGTCATCGTCTAAATCCCGCCCTGATGATCTCATTGGTCAGTTTCTGTTGATCATCTGTCCGTCATCGTCTAAATCCCGCCCTGATGATCTCATTGGTCAGTTTCTGTTGATCATCTGTCCATCATCGGCTAAAGCCCGCCCTGATGATCTCATTGGTCAGTTTCTGTTGATCATCTGTCCGTCATCGGCTAAAGCCCGCCCTGATGATCTCATTGGTCAGTTTCTGTTGATCATCTGTCCGTCATCGGCTAAAGCCCGCCCTGATGATCTCATTGGTCAGTTTCTGTTGATCATCTGTCCGTCATCAGCTAAAGCCCACCCTGATGATCTCATTGGTCAGAACAGTTTCTGTTCGGAGATTATTACTCCTCTATGGTAGCCTAGAAATCTAGACGCACCCTAGCGGCAGCAAATCTAATCTGCCTGCGAGTGTCGTCTAGCAACTCTCAATACCCTTCTGAGCTGTAAACGCCAAACTCTTGCCGGGCCAATCACATCGTGTATAGAGTCGGCGGGCGGGGCCATAATGACGACGGCCGAGTTGCGTTTGCGTGCTTCTAGTAAACACAGAAACTGGTGAACGGCGGTCTTTCGAATCAGCTTTGACCGCGACTCTGGAAGACTTGAGTTAAGCTTTTCTCTGAGAAAAGAACAAAGAACGGCACTGAAGTCATTCTTAAAAAGGGAAGATGTGTTCAGAGTTTAGCCGACCGGATACGGTGAATGTTTAATCAGTCAGCGAGCTCTGCTTCACCTTCGTTGCTCCGGTTGGTGTAGCGCTATCCTATCGCGTGCAGAGGGAGTTTGACAGACAGCCGTTTATCCGCCCCTCAGATTGAGCTGTCAATGGTGAGTTTCCAGACCAAACGTCTTGATGTGGGTCTGGCTTGTCAGGCTACCTCTATGGAGCAAGGCCAGACCGAACTGCCCGACCTAAACATTTTGTGGGCGGGGCTAAGTTCGGCTGGCATCCAGGCTAAATATTTAAGATATTTAAATGATAAAATAATTTAATTAATAAAGCACACAACAAAATCACTAACTGTAAATCAAATTAAAACTGAAAAATATATGAATATTATATACTAGTTTTGTCAAATTGATTAATTGCATCAAATGTTTGTGTTTATATATATGTATACTATGACATTAAATATATAATGACTTAAACATTCATGTTCATTGAACATAAATATTTAAGGCAGCAATTTTTTATTTTACAGTGTAATGTATAAATATTAATATAAAATATGTAGATGCTATACAATAAAACATGCCATGACCTGAAGTGCTTCATTTTAATGCTTAAATGCATTTCTGCATCCAAACGTTCAGATTCAGTTTGATAATGGCAAACAGCAGTATTATGGAAAATAAAATAACATGATTTAAATATGTTTGATGTAATATCTGTTCATTCTTCCATTTCTCTCTGAGTTCAGGAGATCATCTTCTCTTCAGTGGAGACTTCAAAGCATCACAGGATCTTTCTTCATTTCTCTAGGATAATAATCCCATCAAACGCTAATAATGCGCCGCATTTGTAAACATGTCAAACTGCATTTGTTGTTGGAAAAACAACATTCGTTCCAAATTAATTCATAATTCAAACTCATAGTGATTATTAACATGAAAGGAGTTTTATGTTCATGAATGAAGCGCTTTGAAGAAGAAGAGCAGATTGATTCATTTCAGTGGATTCACACACACACACACACACACACACACACACACACACACACACACACACACACACACACACACACACACACACACACACACACACACACACACACACACACACACACACACACACACACACACACACACACACTCTCTCTCTCTCTCTCTCCCTCCCTCACACACACGCACGCACGCACACACACACACACTCACACACTCTCTCTCTCTCTCTCTCTCTCTCTCTCTCTCTCTCTCTCTCACACACACACACACACACACACACACACACACACACACACACTCTCTCTCTCTCTCTCTCCGTCCCTCACACACAAGCACACACACACACACACTCACACTCTCTCTCTCTCTCTCTCTCTCTCACACACACACACACACACACACACACACACACACACACTCTCTCTCTCTCTCTCTCTCTCTCTCTCTCTCTCTCTCTCTCTCACACACACACACACACACACACACACACACACACACACGCACACACACACACACTGTGCGTGTCAGATGTGGCGTTTGCCTGAGAAATTCCTTCTTCAGGGTTTCTCCAGTGTCAGAACGGCCTTGAGAAGAGTTTTCTTCGGGGAAATATGAAGCATTTATTGCCTTTTTGTTGTTTCTAATTGTTCTGGAATGGTTAGCTAGACTAGATATGAAAGTTTTTTTTACAGATGTTGCCTATCATGTAGTGAGTAATAAAGCTGTCTGTGGATGTAAAATCAATGTCAGATGAATAGAGTTCTCGTGTCCCAAAATTAAGAAGTGATTCTGAACTGCCTGAAATGAGTCGTTGGATCATCTGAGGTGATCAAAAAAACAAAAAAAAAAACACTATTGAATTCAAGTATTTTTAAACGTGCCCTAGAATGAAACATTGAATTAACCTTGCAATGGTGAAATAATAAGAGTTCAGTACATGGACATCACACACTGTGAGTCTCAAACACCATTGCCTCCTCCTTCTTAATCAAATCTCGTTAATCAAAAACACCACGGAAAAATAAGTGCTTCTCAACATAACCGCAATCGCTGGGATCATTTATATGCACGGCCACAACATTTCCATCTGTCCAAACATGTTCATTGTCAGGCGTCACTGACGGAGCCGAATCATCGAGACTGCAGATAAACAAACGACACTCGAGGACAGAAAAACGGCTCTCATGACACACGTCATGTTCAGGCTGTGCGGGAGACTTTTCTACCCTTCCCACAGATAAACAACGTCAAGTCATGGCTGATGTTTATAATCCGATACCACAACAATTTAATTCAAGATCGTTCGTTTGTTCGGCCCATTTCAAGCTAGCTCCGCTCAGCGTCTTAAACTGAAGAAAGTGGCAATTACAACTGTATTCCTGCAAGCAGTGAGTAGCGATTTATCCACTTATTGACTGTTTAAACAATTTCCGATTCAATTGAAAGTTTCTTAGAGAGAAACTTAGAGAGAGTACATCACAGTCACTGTGTAACCTTAGCCTACATTGTGACTAACGTTATATAAACATGCAATATCATTGACAAAAAAAAGACAAGTCTAAAATGTAGACTGAAGGACACTTTAAGCAGAACATCTCAAATGGAGATTGATAAAATGCAGCTTACTTGTTTATTGGTGTTTTCAGATCATCCGCGCGCACGAGAGAGAGCCTGTGTGCATATGGGTTCCAGATTGGACATGTTTAGGTAAAACACTTGAGAGTAACTGTGTTCTTTACACAGAAAAGCTCTATTTCGGGGATTTAATTCCTGAAATCTGGCAACCGCACGAACGCGAGCTCTTTCTCGGACGCGGATGATCTGAAAACACCAATAAACAAGTAAGCTGCATTTTATCAATCTCCATTTGAGATGTTCTGCTTAAAGTCTCATTGAGTTGGTCTGTGTTCTGTCAGGACTCACGAGCCGCTTCGCTGAACTGCTGTGAGCTGCTGAAATAAGCCAATCAGAGCAGAGCTCAACATTAATATTCATGACTCTTCCAAATAAAGCAAAAACAGAGCATTACATCCTAGGGACAATTTATAGGGTTGTAAATGGACCTGTAAAACTGTATCTGGATAATTTTTGCCCTTAAATAAGCCACATACCCTCTATGTAGATATCAGAGAACAATTTAACATATTGTTTCAAATCATTCTAGGGCACCTTTAAGATAGGCTACCAGTATAATGCAGAAGGAATTGTTTCATCCATTGAGATCTTCCCTCCATCGCCCTCTTCAGATTTACGACTGGCTGTAAAAATCCCTGAGAGGAAAAAACTGTGAATTTATGTGTGCCATTCTTTGAACTTCTGATTCTGCTAATGCTCTTGATGTGAGCGTAATTTCAGCTCAAATTGATCTAAATGACTCTCGCGCTGACGAGTCGGTCAGTATCGTCTGGGCTCAGAACATGTTCATCCGATCAGCCGTAAATAAGCCACACTGTAGATCAAACATGATGTTCAATGGAGAATCGGAGAGGACAGCATTGAAATATACATGCAGATTGAGATTTGAACACATGTAAACAGGTCACACACTACATTTAGACCGAATAAGTGAAAGAATGATGATTTGTGAAGGATCAAAAATACTACAGTAAAATTACTCTAGTAAATACTGTAGTGTTTTTGAACCATACTATAGTAAATATACATTTGACAGAGTCAAGCTAAGTTTATTTGTATAGCACATTTCATACCCAATGGCAATTCAAAGCGCTTTACTTAGAAATTAATTAAAATAGTGATAACATATGCATGTGAAATAAGAATACCATGTGTATGAATTAAACATTAAAGGGGGGGGTGAACTGCTGTTTCATGCATACTGAGCTTTTTACACTGTTAAAGACTTGGATTCCCATCCTAAACATAGACAAAGTTTCAAAAACTAATGTTGGACGTTTGATGGAGTATTTCTGTGTCAAAAATACTCCTTCCGGTTTCTCACAAGTTTCGGAGAGTTTTTTTTGAGTATGGGTCGGCTTGACGTTACTAGAGCGGAAGTTCCTTGTATGGGCCGTATGGGCTCTTCTCCCGGTAGGGTGCGCGCGCGTGACTAGAGCGAGAGAGGACATACACTCCTGCCGCGCTCCACTTTATTCCTATGGGTGACGTCAAGCGACTTCAACGCTTCAGCACAGCATTCTGGGAAAGCAGCGCTGCATTTGAACCGATTTGAACGCAGAAATTACGAGAAGCTTCACAACATCGCTTCAGTCGCGTCTCAAAGTGGATCTCCACGGTCACTGCTGTCAGGACTTCACCAAATCATACCAAAGAAGTGTGTTTTTGACGGAGCGGTCCCAGCGATAAAGGTTTGGTCCTGCTTTGGAAGCAGCCGGTGAGTTAAACTGCTTCAAATGTCTGTGCTGTTGGCTATCGTCGCGTGAGTAAACATCAGTAAACGACATGATCGCGTGCTTCGTCATTCAAATGCGCTAACGGACTCCATTGTTGTTCTCTGTATAATGTTACACTAGTCTGACTCTGACGTGCAAAACCGTTTTGCTTGCTACTGCTAAGGTTTAGTCGCATACAATAGTCCATAAACCGAATCATGTCCTCATAAACTGCGAGTAAACACACACAAATGTTGACAGGCCACTAAATACAGTCCATACCACAGAGACGGACGTCCTGCTGCTGCTGTTTCTCCTGTTCAATTTATTTCAGCCTCAGATTTGATTCTGGATCATTATCTGTATTAGCTGAGATAGCGATGAGTTTCTCCACGCTTGAGGACGTCACCGCTTTGCGCGCTCGTCATTCTTTAGTTCCGCCCACACGATACGCCTCGAGACGCTCAGTTTTTTCCGGAAAGACTCGGTACAGCCCATATTTCTTATGGGCTAAAGACTAAAGACTAAAGACTTTTCGGAGATATGAAAGATGCAATACTACTCTATAGGTACTCAAGATTGACATGAGATTGACTGAAACTGAGTGTTTCACCCCCCCCCCCCCTTTAAAAACAAGGATAATTAAAAAAGTCGTAAATATAATTAAAAAAAATACAATAAAATGGTCAGGTACACAAAAGTGGTCTGAAATAAAAATAAAACATTCTTCAGTTTACAGATTACAGTATATTAAATAATATAATATACTATTTACTGTAGTATCTTTACTATAGTGTGGTTCAAAAACACTATAGTAGTCACTAAAGTAATTTTACTGTAATATACTATAGTGACACAGACGCCTGGAGTAATGATGATAAATTAAGCTTTGATCACAGGAATAAATTACACTTTATTCACATAGAAAACAAATGTTTTACATTGTAATAATATTTCAGATTTTTACTGTATTTTTGCTCAAATAAATGCAGATTCGGGGTCTCCCTCGGGTACATGTTTATGCTTCCAAAACAAAAATGCAACCAAATATTATTTGCATATAAGAAAAGAAAAGAGGCTTCACAACTAATAAGAACATGTAGGATCCTCACACACTCATTTATGTGGATTTATGTATGAGCTTATTATTTATGGATATTCTATAAGCACATTCATGCCCTGCAGAAAGTTCCTCTGTTGAAGTTCACAGTGTGATTGATGTAAGCCGCAGATCACATGACTGTCCCTGCTGTGTGAACTTACACACACAGATCCTGCTCTAATGCGCATGCATTATTTATGCATACAGTCGCAACACATGCAGTTTGCAGAGAACATGACTTGTACTTTTTTGCGGTGAGTTGTGAAGGACTTGATTTCCCAGGAGAGCTGTTTCGTCTCTACTTGTGCGTTTGCTCGGCTCTGGGAGAAATGGTTATGTCCCTCCATAAAACGCTGTATTGTTATTTTCTCTTGAAGGCTATTAAAACAGACATCGTTTCAAATGCATAATTACAGAGCGGTGATTGACTGCCGCGCATTTCAAGCAGCTCTTTGCTCGTAAAAATCATTTTAGCTGCTATTTCACAGCAGGAATAATATTTGGCCTTCGACTTATTTTGTAAAAGCCTAATCCAGTCTGATTAAAGGCTAAGTGAACGACTCTATAGCTGCGCTGATGGGGTCAGACTCAGATCAGACGTCTCTACTGACCAGAACTGGACAGAACCTCATAAGGGGAAAACATACACGCTTAGATTGATCATAATTATAAATACAGCTGTGAGCAGCAATTATCAGGGTTCATGCGGTTAAGGCCTCTAAGCACATGCGTAAAAAGATATTATGTTTTATTTAGCAGGAGTACAACCACTTAGATTATTTACAGCCAATACAGGCAATTTACTAAGAGAACATATGTTTTTGACAGTTATAGCACTGTCAAGAGGAGATTCCCAATCCCCACCACTTTATATATTATATTTGGTGTAAATATCTAATTTTGTTTTGTATGAGAGCATAAAAATGACACACGTGCGACATTGATTGGACTTTTTTTGCCACTTCCTATCATAATTATGCCATTTGTGCATTATTGTTTAGCCATCGACCTATGTTTTTGAATTTCCTGGGGTGGTTTCATCTTGATCGTACTAACGGTTTCGACAATATTCACAAATGTTTTTTAAGGGTTAAATCACACCATTGCACACCATAAGGCGAAACCTGGCATGTTTGGTATCGTTGGACTTGGCGAGGATTTAGGAGTCTAAGGAGGTGACTCCCGTGAAAAGCGCTGGCTTGAAACTTCTCAGGCTCCTTCAGGGCATCGTGTCGATGAAGCACACCGAGTTTCGTTCTGATCGGCCTCCGTTAACCTCGTCTAATAGATACTCACATTTCATTGGCTAATGGCAGCCATGTTTTTTGAGATATGCCAGTGTCCTCATAGACAGACATGGAAACCTGGACCAAGACACAGAATGCCAATTTTCAACTCAGTCGACTATTGGTTAGGTGGTTATAGCCATTTTAAATTTTTTCCCTGTAATAGTGCCATCAAGTGGCCAATCGTCACGATCTTTGTCATAAAAATAGCTCATATGCAACTTGTCTTAAAGGGAGTTTGCTTTTACATTTGCATATTATTACATATGCTATAGGTTGTTTCTGCTTCTTCTTTTCCTGTGTTTTGAGCAGGAGATACAGTCCTCTTTCAGAGGATGTGCAATAGCACCCCCTACCGTATAACAGTGAAAACATTGAAAGCCGGAAACTTCCGTCAATAGCGGGGAAAGAGACGACTCATAACACCCTAAACACACAAAAAGAAAGAAATTAAGTCAATTCTGTATTCCCAAAACGAATGGCAAGATGTTCATATGCAGCGATGGTTTGTTTCTACACATTTCTAACCTGTGGAAGTGGGTCGCTCTCCTGTAGAGCTCAAGGAACACACACAATCTCTCAGCGTACACATCTTAAACATGTTACGTAAGCCACACATCTGCGTTATATAAGCATTCTGAATAATAACGCATCAGGGTGAGGGGAGACAGAAAATGCAAATAGTGTCTGCATTGACACCGCTGGAGTCTGAATGTATGAAGCCGCTCCTGTAGAAACACTGCAGATCTTCATCCATAAATACACATAATAACTATTGTTGAACATGTTTTAGAAAAACCAAGAGTCAAATTTGATCCATCAGTCTTTTCTCAATCCTCATTGTATTGCATTGCATTAAACGGTGTGTTTTGTCTCCTAAAATAATTTTTTTTTGGGCCTCTGGCTAAAACTAAAGTGGGTAACACTTTATAATAATGGTCCGTTATTAATAGATAACTATGCAGGACGTAATGCAGGACTAATGCGTAGCACTACATTACCATTTCAGCTTCTACTATTAACAATATAGAAACAAGCTGAACTAATCAGTAAGAAATATTGGATTCAGGACTAAAATAGTTCCTTATTAGGTCATTAATAGTTACTGAATGAGACTGGTGACACTAATAACTAATAGATAACAAGGAAACATTATAAAGAATTGCTAATTAATTACTAATCACAACATTAACATGTCTGAGATGTGAGAAATTGTCCTTTTTTACTCTCAATGTGGTCATAAAATGCATCACTAATGACTTAAGTGTTACCTAGTCATTATTCAGGAACTTCTGGTGATCTGGAGCATTATTTTAAAGTGGAAGAAATTGTTAGTAGATCACTAGTAGTTCTTAAAAATTGTTTCAGTTTTATTTTTGGACTGTTATTTCACATGACTATCAGTGCAGATCTACAGTTAAAATGAAAGGAAATGTACTCATCCGGTCATTCCTGGTTGTTTTAAACCTATTTTTGTGTGGGGCACAGTCTTTGTCAGTCCAAACAAACAAATCAGTGTTTTAAAAGTGTCACAGACAAGCCTACTCATGGTGATTATAATGACTGTGAACACTCAACTGACTCACCAGAAACTAACAAAACAATTATACATTCAAGTAGACACACAGATTGTCTTTTGGTTTTACAGTAGCACACTGAGTAAAAGACATTTCAACCGTCTACTTTTCACCCTGATGAACGCTGAAAGCTTTTCTTGTTTGATAGCTCAGAGAACAGCACTTCGACGCTCCTGCCAAAGCTTCAGCAGCTTCTGACTTCACACACATGCACTGACACTTGTGTGATAGAGCTTCTTCAAACTTTCAAAGCGAGCAAGCATTCATCATTATGTCCTGTGTGTGGAACAAATGCAGAATATCTGTACACTTCACATTACAGGGGTCATGAAGTGAGAAATACATTTTTCCTTGAGATTTTGACATATCCTCATATGATAAAACAACTTTACAGCCAATCCTGCAACCCTCTAGCGTAGAAATCTAGACGCACCCTAGCGGCAGCAAATCTAATCTGCCGTGAGTGTCGTCTAGCAACTCTCAATACCCTTCTGAGCTGTAAACGCCAAACTCTGGACGGGCCAATCACATCGCGTATAGAGTCGGTGGGTGGGGCCATAATGACGACGGCCGAGTTGCGTTTGCGTGCTTCTAGTAAACACAGAAACTGGCGAACGTCTGTCTTTCGAATTAGCTTTGACCGCGACTCTGGAAGACTCGGAGTTAAGCTTTTCTCTGAGAAAAGAACAGAGCGGCACTGAAGTCATTCTTAAAAAGGGAAGATGTGTTCAGAGTTTAGCCGACCGGATACGGTGAATGTTTAATCTGTCAGCGAGCTCTGCTTCACCTCCGTTGCTCTGGTTGGTGTAGCGCTATCCTATCGCGTGCAGAGGGAGTTTGACAGACAGCCGTTTATCCGCCCCTCGGATTGAGCCGTCAATGGTGAGTTTCCAGACCAAACGTCTTGATGTGGGTCTGGCTCGTCAGGCTAGCAACCCTCAGTATTATATATATATACATATATATATAACCCTAACCCTAATCTTACATCAAAAAAAATAAAATAAATAAATCTTTCCTTCTCTATTTCTCCTTTCTTCTTCCCTACTCTGAGCGGTATACAAATCTTGGTATTTGGGGCACTTTTTGTGTTTCGTTGCCTCTTCTTGACGGATCGCTTCCTGTTCTCCTGAGTTGTAAGTCGCTTTGGATAAAAGCATCTGCTAAATGCATAAATGTAAATGTAAATATATATTTACACACACAGAGCTGGACAAAGTACACAACTCGAGTAAAAGTAAAAGTACTACTGGTCAAATATTACTCCGTTACAAGTGAAAGTTGTAAAAACAGATTTTTAATCAAGTTTTTGCCAGCAGCCATATCACCCTGTAGCCCAAGACTGGTTTCCCACTGAAGCTAAGCAGGGCTGAGCCTGGTCAGTACCTGGATGGGAGACCAAATGGGAAAACCAGGAGCTGCTGGTAGAGCTGTAAATAAGGCCAGCAGGGGGCGCTCACCCTGTGGTCTGTGTGGGTCCTAACACCCCAATATAGCGATGGGGACACTATACTGACAAAGAGCACCGTCTTTCAGATGAGACTCTCCGTGGTCATTAAAAATCCCAGGATGTCCTGCGATAAAGAGTAGGGGTGTAACCCCGGCATCCTGACCAAATTTGCCCATTGGCCTCTGTCCATCATGGCCTCCTAATCATCCCCCTCTCCTGATTGGCTTAATCACTCTGTCTCCTCTCCACCAATCAGCGGGTGTGTGGTGAGCGTTCTGGCGCAAAATGGCTGCCGTTGCATCATCCAGGTGGATGCTGCACATTGGTGGTGGCTGAGGAGATTCCCCCCTTCTATATGTAAAGCGCTTTGGGTGTCTAGAAAAGCGCTATATAGATGTAATGAATTATTATTAATTATTAAGTAAAAGTACAGATGTATTGGTTTTCAAAAGTACTCAAGCATCAAGAGCAAATGTCCTTTATGTCAACACATTATTTTATTATTGTTGTATAAATGCACATTATGCCATCATGGTTTAAGCCAGTCAGTGATGCTCTAATCCGATATACTAGCATACGACTAACTTAAACTCTTTTAAATACTTGTATAAAAGTTACAAAGCTCTTTATAAAGCTGCTGTTACTTTAAGGCTGAATGCACGGATCCAATACACTGATACACATCTGATATTCTCACAACTTTACTCTTCTCTTTCTCCCAGACGTTTATATTTTTAATATTTTATAAGACATGCACCAAGTAAATGCCAACTAAACTAATTTTTTTTTAATGAAACATACTTTCAAAGTATGGCTATGGGTGCACACACTTGTGCCTAAGAACCGTCTTCTTCCATTTTACTATGAACTGATCAGTGGGAAAATGTTTATGACCCTATAAGAGCGATTCCTGATAGACTGTCAGCAACAACAACAACACAAAACCTTTTTAAAGAAGGAAAAAATCATCCTCAGACTCAGAGCTGCTACAGAAATGACTTTCGACCTTGATGGAAATGTAGGAGTAAAAAGTGCGATATTTGTCTTTCAAATGTAGTGAAGTTAAAGCCATAAGTTTCCAGAAAAAAATAATACTCAAGTAAAGTACAGATACTCAAAAAGTACTCAAGTAAATGTGCTTATAGTTACTGTCCACCTCTGTGTATATAGCATGAGCATCAGTGATCTTCATGAAGAGCTCGTCTAACTCTGGCTGGCCAAACTGTCCTTTTGTCCTCCAGCTTTATGGCCTTTTTTATTGCCAGAGCATTCGTGTTTTTAACGAGTTCTTTAACATTACAGCGTCCGTTAATATAGAGATCACGCATGCAAAATTTCACGAGAATGGTGTACACGTTATATAGCTGGTTATTAAGATTTGATGTGGAAATATGACACAACTTCCATGTCACCGGACCTAAAGCCCACACTATGAATATTCATGCTTTTATTAATGAGGAAGATGAGTGCCTGACCTTTATCATCTGATGGCCTCATGATGGAAAAGATCAATTCTGGGTTTTAATGACGGCAACTCCGAGTCGTTCGGTGGCAGAAATGTATATGCATATATTATTTACTTATAGAAAGCTTTCTCTGTAATCGCGGCACGAAGCTGGAGGGAAAATAATCCTGCCGTACACCATTAGAGGACTAGTTAATGTTACAAAGGCTTTCTGCCGCTCTCCTAAAGCATTAACAGGTCATTCAAAAGCAATTACCTTTTTCATGTGAACTTTAAAATTAAATGTCAAGATCCCAGTGTACATTAGGCTAATGTGGAGCAAACTGCCGGCGTCATTAGAATCTCATCCGTGTTCTTGATGGGAAAGTAGAGAAAGTCAGAAATTTTAACCAGCTTGACCTACAGCACCATCTTAAACACTCAGAGCTGTTCATATGAGACACACACTCTGCTGTTCACGATGCGTCATATCATCAGTCATTTGTTTATCTGTTTATAAATGTTTACATACAGTATAATATCAATGGATGCACAGCTGCGGAAATCAAATGCTTTAGAAATGTAGTGATATAGATGTTAACATACCTCACACACACACGCACACACGCACACACACACACACACACACGCACGCACACACACGCATGCACGCACACACGCACACACACACACGCACGCACACACATACACACACATACACACACACACACACACGCACACACACACACACGCACACACACACACGCATGCACGCACACACGCACACACACACACGCACGCACACACACACACACACACACACACACACACGCACACACACACACGCACGCACGCACGCACGCACACACGCACACACACACACACACAGCCCCTGCCCCTAAACCTACCCATCACAGGAAACATTTTTACTTTCTCAAAAAAACTCCTTCTGTGTGATTTATAAGATGTTTTCCTCATGGGGACCTAAAAATGTCCCCACAAGGACAAGGATTTCGGATATTGCCATCTTTGTGGGGACATTTTGTCCCCATAACGTAGGGATTACACGCCCACGCACGCACGCACGCACGCACACACACACACATTTTACAGCCTTATTCCAAAAGGCATTAAATTCATTACTTTCCTCAAAATTCTACAAACAATCCCCCTATAACGACAACATGAAAGAAGTTTGTTTGAAATATCTGCAAATTTATTACAAATAAAATAGAAAAAAAAATCACATGTACGTAAGTATTCCCGACTTTTGCCATGACACTCAACATTGAGCTCCGGTTTCCACTGATCATCCTTGAGATGTTTCTACAACTTGACTGGAGTCCACCTGTGGTAAATGCAGTCGATTGGACATGATTTGGAAAGGCACACACCTGTCTATATAAGGTCCCACCGTTAACAGTGCATGTCAGAGCACAAACTAAGCCATAAAGTCCAAGTAATTGTCTGTAGACCTATGAGCCACAGATCTGGGGAAGGGTACAGAAACATTTCTGGTCACAATGAGCACAGTGGCCTCCATCATCCCAACATGGAACCAGCAGGACTTGGTGACCAAGAATTCGATGGTCACCAGAACCTGCCAGAAGAACAGCCATCTCTGTAGCTCTTCACCAATCAGGCCTGTTGGGAGAGTGGCCAGAAGGAAGCCACTCTTCAGTAAAAGGCCCATGACATCCCGCCTAGAGTTCGGCAAAAAGCACCTGAAGGACTCTCAGACCATGAGAAACAAAACTCTCTGGTCTGATGAAACAAAAATTGAACTCTTTGGGCTGAATGGTAGGAGGAAACCAGGCACCGCTCATCACCTGGCCAATACCATGGTGGTGGCAGCATCATGCTGTGGGGATGTTCTTCAGTGGCAGGAACTGGGAGACTAGTCAGGATAGAGCAGCAATATACAGAGACATCCTTGATTAAAACCTGCTCCAGAGCGCTCTGGACCTCAGACTGGGATGAAGGTTCATCTTCCAACAGGACAACGACCCTAAACACACAGCCAAGATAACACAGGAGTGGCTACGGGACAACTCTGGGAATGTCTTTGAGTGGCCCAGCCAGAGCCCAGACCTGAACCCGACTGAACATCTCTGGAGAGATCTGAATATGGCTGTGAACCGATGCTCCCCATCCAACTTGATGAAGCTTGAGAGCTCCTGTAATGAAGATTGGGAGAAACTGACCAAAAATAGGTGTGCCAAGATTGTAGCATCACACTCAAAAAGGCTGTAATCGGTGCCAACGGTGATTCAACAAAGTTGAGCCAAGGCTGTGAATACTTATGGACATGTGATTTTATCAAACAAGACTTCTTTCACGTTGTCATTACAGGGTTTGTTTGTAAAACTTTGAGGAAAATAATGAATTTACTCCATTTTGGAATAAGGCTGTAACGTAGCAAAATGTGTAAAAAAGTTAAGCGCTGTGAATTCTTTCTGGAAGCACTGTATTTTAGCTGAACTATCCCAATACAATCATCTCACAGGGAAACAAAATAATCCCCTGCTCAACAGCAGCTCACGCAGAAGATCCTAATCTCCAGATATGGCAGAGGTCAGAGGTCATCAGCATATATTGATTCTGATGTGAGTCGAGCCTCTTATACACCTGTAAATAAAAAGCACAAGTTCATTTCCTCTCTGATGCGGCAGCGGCATGAAAGTTTAATGCTGCAAACGTCCGGCACAAATACTGCGGTGAAAAAAACGTTGCGCAATCTTGTGAAAATTTAATGCCAATCTCGCCCCAGACAATCCAGACACAATGTCACTTTAGCCATTTTGCTTTCTGGTTCCTTCCACGCGTCCTTGGGTTTCCTCTGCAGCTGAAAGACGAGTGAAAGTCCTTCCTTCATTCATTCAGAGGCCGCAGGTGTTCGACTGTAGATCCTACGGCAAAAAAACTACACCAGACACTCTAGAATATATATATATATATATATATATATATATATATATATATATATATATATATATATATATATATATATATATATATATTAGGGACAAATGATCATGTCCAGTTTAATCAAACATAATACATTAAAATGATTTTTTGTTACATTTAAGCAACCTTGCTTTGTTTGTCCACAACTAATTCTCTTTACTGCGGTGTGAAAAAGATGATTTATATTTGACTATATTTGACTGATATTCACGCACACACGCACACACACACGCACGCACGCACACACACTATATGATAATTATAATTCTCTCTTCTGCAATGTGAAATACTTATATTTATATTGTAAAATATTACATTACAAAATATTACATAAAAATTTAAAATTACATAAAATGTATTTATTTTTAAAAATTGCCCTTAAGTGATGTTGATTATAAAATATCTTTTCATCTTTCGCACTAATGAAAATCAATTTAAAAAATAAAAGTTTTTTTTTTAATTTAGATTTTAGGATTAATTTTGAAAAAACATGAATTAATGACATTTTTACAATATATGTTACAAGAAGGAATTAAACACATTCCTCCTTTCGAATTAATAAAGTCAAAATTATTACAATAATTAATAAACGTTCTTTTCTTTTGATTTGAGGGATAAGACACACAGTGTTGGTTAACACGTCAGTCAGGCATAACGTTTATTCCTCAATGGCCGCTTTTAGCCAGAATAAGCTGTAATACAGGCTGTGAGACAGATTTTCAGAGCAGGAGTACGGGGTATAAACGTAGCTTTATTCCAAACAAATATATCCACAAATAAGTGTAAAGCGATTCACAAAAAAATTATAATTTCACAAATCAATAGAATGAGATCCACAAATATATTTAGGACTTTCACAAAAATTATAATTAGATTTATAAATAAAGAATTAGATTCACAAATAAATACAAGGACATCCATACATTTATTTTGATGTCACAAACACACAGCTCTGCCTTGCGTAAGTTACATTCATTTGTGAATCGCTTCCTCTGCATTTGTGGATTTCTTCTTGCGCATTTGGAAATCACGTGGATTTGAAACATTTCTAGCGTCTAGACTCAAACAAATCCACAAACATGTAGACTCCACCCACCGTCTACTTAAAGGGGTACTTCAGCGCTGGAAAGATGAATCTGTATTTAAACTGGGTCATTAATGTAGTAGAAATGTGAAATTATTTTTTTATTTAGTGCTTTCTAGACTGAGAAAAGACAGAAAATGTATTTTTGTCTCATGGGGATGAAAGACTACAATTCCCAGAATGCTTCGCTGGCCTACGAGGCCACTCCCAAAGCCACCGCTACTGGATTACTGATCACTTTCTCACCACGTTCATCTTCATAAAATCAGTCCAGTTAGACCACATACATATGAGGTCCTGAATCAGACCCAGATCAGATTTTTTCCAATGCGGCTGCAGTGTGAACAACCGAGGCGGATTTGATGCGACTTTTACGTCAATCTATGTTGACATTTGTCACAATTATGTGCCGGCGAGTTAGCTTTAGACACAGACAGTAACATTAAAAGCGAGTCAGTGGAGGGAGAGTGAGGTGTTAGACTTAATTAGTATATGGGGAGATACTTCAGTTCAAGCTAAACTAGAAGGATCCTACCGTAACCGCTCCATTTTTGAAAAAATAGCACACAAAATGAAAGAACGGGGACACAGAAGAAGGAGCACGATCATTTGAATATACTCCAGGGTTTCTACTGATAGAAAGCCATATGCTAATTGCTGAAGTAACCCTTTAAGCCAATCAGATAACAGCCATATCATGCTGACCAACCGTAGCACGTTCTTGCTCCAACTACGATTTGGCCAGTGCCTGAAACACTTGTGACCACTGAGAGTTGTGACCACTGATCTATATAAATCTATATATCTATATTTATTATTTGTTTGGAATAAAGCAACAATAATACCCCCATTCAGGAGGGACACTATAATAATCCCTGAAACTAATGCAGACCCTCTTTTCTCCAGCCGTTCCTCTGATGGCTTCTCTTCCGCCGGAGATCAAGCTCAACGTGTCGTCCACATGAGTGGAGAGGAGGAGGAGGAGGACGGCTCTATTTCTGAGACTGATGAACAGCCGTCCGAAATCATGTGGCCCATAAATGTGTCAGAAATCTCCTCTGAGGAGAGTCGTCTTCATCAAGGTCAGGGCTGATATCAGCGGTCAGAGGACGGCAGTGTGTGTGTACACGGTCACTGCAAAGGTCACACGCTGGTAAACAACACAACATCCCAGAGCTTTAGAGTCAAAGAAATGTGATTCGTTTTCTGAGAATGTGGGAGATGCAGTGTCTGCTTTTAATAAATATTTTGAGTGTGTTTTAGTGTGGATACATGACACAGACACGCACGCACACATGCACACACACACGTCTGGTTCACTATCTTTGTGGGGACGCTCCATAGATGTAATGGTTTTTAAACTGTACATTCTATCCCCTTACACTGCCCCTGCCCCTAAACCTACCCATCACACACACACACACACACACACACACTGCCCCTAAACCTACCCATCACACACACACACACACACACACACACACACACACACACACACACACACACACACACACACACACACACACACACACACACACACACACACACACAGCCCCTAAACCTACCCATCACACACAATCACACACCCACACACACACAGCCCCTAAACCTACCCATCACACACTCACACACACACACACACACACACACACACACACACACACACACACACACACACACACACACACACACTGCCCCTAAACCTACCCATCACACACACACACACACACACACACACACTGCCCCTAAACCTACCCATCACACACACACACACACACACACACACACACACACACACACACACACACACACACACACACGATTGAAGTCCTCTGATAATGGTCTTCTGGAGTCATCAGTCATGGCGGGAACTCTTTCTCCTCACGTAGAGCCAGATGAAGGTTATGGCGGAGTATTAATTGTCTTAATGTGCTGGTGACTGACCTGCTATGATATGGAGCCGGGTAACGTGAGGTAAGTCAAAGACTCTCGGCACTCGGCTCACGGTAATGGCCGCCGTTATGACACAGCAACCTACGGCCATTCGTCATGCTGGAACCCAGAGCGAGCGTCCTCGGCTTCTCCTCATCTCACCCCATTACACAATGACGGCAGAGACGCTGACGGGCCGCCGCCGCATGTCACGAAAGGTTACGCCTTGCCAATTTACATATTAAAGATCATGAAGATGCGAAAGAGAACTCAATTCATTATTATTCAGTATTAGCGCATGAATACAGAATTGCGCTCTCTTTCACATCTTCTTGCACTTGAACAGTCATATTCAAAGAAAATGATCAAAATGCCTTAACTGAATGTTAAAAGTTGAGAAATAAGACGCATGTAAAACAGTATATTGGATACGTGCATTAACTCTTAAAGTGACAGTAGCCTAATAAACATGACGCTAAACCACTAAAGTTTACGCATTGCCAATTTAAATATTCAAGATTATGAAGATGCAAAAGGGAATTCAATTCATTATTATTCAGTATTAGCACACACTGTAAAACAAATCAAGCCTCCAATTGAAAACTTTCTAGTGACTGGTCACATCTACATATTTTTGTGAATTAAATTTTGCATCATTTTTTTATTTTTACAGTGCATGAATACTGAATTGAGCTCTCATTCAAAGCAAATTGTCAAAATGGCTTAACTGAATGTTAAAAGTTAAGTAATAAGATGCATGTGTAACAGCATATTGGATCCGTGCATTAACTCTTAAAGTGACAGTAGCCTAATAAACCTGACGTTAATCAAACAACAAAAAGACAAAGAACAATCATTTACTGCTTGTGACTGGATAACTTGGCTGGGAAAGTCATATTTATGGTCGGTAAACTTCCGGCAAAAAGTTATTTTTAGTCCTTGTTTGCCAGACTGTCTGTCGTTCTTACTACTTTGAGTAATGATAAAGGATGGAGCAAGATTTGTTTTACAAACTTTAACTTTTCCCTGCCAAACACAGAATTCTGGCTATCACCAGACCAAGCTCAGTCTTTTAAGATTGAACATTAGTATGGGGAGTCTGCTCTGCATTTTCACTGCACAAGAGGCGTGGTCAATGGGCATAGTTCAAATGACTCTGTATGCAGTTGGATAGTCCCTGAACCAATCAGACCAATGATCCATCGCTTCTCTATCCGTCATTGTGTTAAACCCACCAATAGTGCACCAGGTGGATAAGCCGGTTTTATAATTGGTCCCTACAGATTTGTAACGGAAGCAGGATAGATATATGTACAGCTTTTGAGGAAGAAATCAAATTGCCGGCAGTTTACCCAGTCTAAGAAAACGCTTCCCCGCCAAACACAGAATTTTCCGGGTTTGCGTTATTGCACTGTTATACGCCAGGGGGCGATATTACACATCTCCTGAATGAGGACAGAATCTCCTGATCAAAACACAGGATAAGAAGAAGCAAAAACAAACAAGAGAACATATGTCAGCAGATGTATATGTAAATAAATAATGTGATCATCATCATTAAACATCATAAAAATCAAAACTGTCACTAAATGAAATATCGACCCAGGATGAGCTACAGCACTGTGAAGCTTTGGGTGTGTTGATGGGCTCGATTGTCTCCATCTCTGTTTGATCATCTCTGAATTCGACCCAGATGAGTATTTGACAAATTTTCTCAGCTTTTTGTTCAAAATGTTGCTTTTTTAAATTAAACTTACCCATATTTAAGTGTCATTGTTTAAAAGCAGAGGGTCAGCTCTTTCTTTTACTATTGCTTGCTCAGATATTCATACAGCAAAATATTCTCTGGGCCATTACATTGTTGCAAAAATTATCAAAAACACTGGCGGTGGTTGGCAACTTTATTTTGAAACGCGGGCGGGGAAAGAGTTAATGTTTCATCAGTCATTCACGTTAGTGTTAATGTTGATATGGTTCCCTCATGTGCAGCCCAATAAATGATAAATATACACATGGGTTTATAATGCAAATTAAATGCATTATATGAAATACACAATCTAGAAAAAGTCAAAAATGTGCGAAAGAATAAGATCTTTGGTGTTCTGCTTTTCTTCGCTCTCTTGCTCTGATCTTCATGAACTGAACTGGAAATATTTCTCTTATTTCTTGTTCAGTGTCCACAAACACGTCTGAGATTGACATTTCTGTTCAATTACAGGCTACATCCAGGACTCAAAGACGGTTCAGTTTTAGAAACATGATGGCTGTTTATGAGACTCAACAGCGGTTTTGATTTGCTTCCAATCAGTGTTTAAATGACAAAATCTGTGTGTTAATGTTTGTGTACCTGAATATGAGTGTGAATAGCTCTCGTTTAACTTCTCTTAATGTCAGCATGAACCTATACAGTCACCATTGAATAAAAACGAACTCAATTCATGTGAAAAACAAATTCTTACCATCCGGTTGACTTCCAAACCGAGTCTATAATGTCACACACACACACTTACATGGATTAGATCCAACAGGCGTAACATCGACACGCTTCTCTCTGACTATGAATTATAGCTACCACAACAGGATAAATATGTAATGAATCTAATACAGATGTGTGATGCAGCAAACACACACACACACACACACACACACACACACACACACACACACACACACACACACACACACACACACACACACACACACACACACACACACACTTGGAGACAGTATTTGTTTCTGAAAGTGTTTTTTGATCTGATAACATGTACATCTCTTTCCCTCACGTTCAAAGTGCTTTACATAAATGAATTAAAATAGTGATAACGTGTGCATAATAAATTAGAATACCATGTGACTAAAAATAAAAGCAAGGAAAATTAAAAAACGTTGTAAAGAGAATTAAAAAAATAAAATTGTGATAAGTAGATCCCCTCACTCTAAAAAATGCTGGGTTAAAAACTTAAGTTGGGTTGAAAATGGACTAGCCCAGAAATTGGGTTGTCTTAAGCAAACATTTAACCCAACCGCTGGGTTAAATCAACCCAACCGCTGGGTTAAATCAACCGCTGGGTTAAACCAACCCAACCGCTGGGTTAAACCAACCCAACTGCGGGGTTAAAACAACCCCAATTGCTGGGTTAGTCCATTTTCAACCCAGCTTAAATTAGTTCACCCAAAAATGAAATGTCTGTCATTAACTCCTCTCCCTAATGTCGTTCCACACCCGTAAGACCTCCGTTCATCTTCACACACAGTTTAAGATATTTTATATTTAGTCCGAGAGCGTATGCAAGTGTATGCACACTATACTGTCCATGTCCAGAAAGGGAATAAAAACATCATCACAGTAGTCCATATGAGACATCAGTGGGTTAATTAGAGTCTCTTGAAGCATCCAAAATACATTTGGGTCCAAAAATAACAAAAACTACGACTTTATTCAGCATTGGCTTCTCTTCTGGGTTCCTCAAATAAAGATTCAAACGGTTATTAATCAGCGTATTGATTCATGATTCGGATCGCGTGTCAAACTGCTGAAATCACGAGACATTGGCGATCCGAATCATGAATCAATTCACTGATTCATAACCGTTTGAATCTTTATTTGAGGAACCCAGAAGAGAAGACGATGCTGAATAAAGTCGTAGTTTTTGTTATTTTTGGACCCAAATGTATTTCGGATGCTTCAAGAGACTCTAATTAACCCACTGATGTCTCATATGGACTACTGTGATGATGTTTTTATTCCCTTTCTGGACATGGACAGTATAGTGTGCATACACTTGCATACGCTCTCGGACTAAATATAAAATATCTTAAACTGTGTGTGAAGATGAACGGAGGTCTTACGGGTGTGGAGCGACATTAGGGGGAGGAGTTAATGACAGACATTTCATTTTTGGGTGAACTAACCCTTTAAGTTGTTTTTAACCTTGCAGCATTTTTTTTAGTGTATCTGGCTTTTCCTCACATGCAAAATGATGAGGCGATTCATCTTTTCCTCACATTCCCGATTCTCTCTGTTCCAGCATTAATCCAGAGTTGCATCAGTTCCTCTAAAGTAAACGAGGAACGCTGAACACACTGAGCTCAGAGTTATTATAAGAGCCACTGAACGACGCTGACATACGCAGAAATTAACATCAATCTATGATTTATACCTCTCAAGAGGAAACACAAAGCCAATGTCTTTTTTTGCTATTTGACATTAAATAGAAATGAGCGAATAGAGTACATTTCTCCTGCAAAATCTCACTTCTATGGGGAAAACCTGGAGGTCAAGGTTCAGCTGGTCATCCTGTGTGTCATAACACCAATCTCCAGGCAAACCATCACTGACCACAAGTTAAAATTAGTAAATGATATTAATATGCAAGTGAGTTTTGTATTTTTAGACATATTGCCTATTTCAGATTATGTGTATAATATTAATATTTATTAATTTACCCATACTTAATAGTAAATGCATTAGCTAATATTACATTTTAATATTAAATATATTGAACTTTTGATGATTATTAATGTGCAAAATCACAGATGGTAAGTCATCTTTAATATCAAATAGTAACAATAAAATATTAATCATTACTCTTAAAGATGTTACACTATTCATTAATATATACCACTCAAAAATCATCTACTGGTAAAGAATATTTAAAATATTAAATATTACATATTAATATATAAGTTTCACTAACCATGTAAAAAGCCTGGTAAACCATTGTTTATGTTAAATCTTAATATTACAATTTTAATAAATTACTATTAAAGATGTACTATTCATTAATTAATATAAATGTAAAAAAAATCACACACTGGTAAAGAATATTATATTTAATATTATAATAAAATATGAATTAGTAGTACATATTAATATTAAAAATGGAATATTAGCCTAAATAAGTTTCACTAATTATTAATATTAATGTCATCTTAACATCTTTAGTATCAAATATAAATATTAAAACGAATCATTAAAGATGTTGTACTATTCATTAATATAGGAAACATCTCCCATGGTAAATCTTCTTTAATATTGAATATTAATATAATAATTAATTAATATTAAACTATTCCTATTCAGAATTAAAATGACATTTATAATCCCCCAGTCTGTGACGCTCAGTCTTTAAACACACAGATCTGTTTGCTCTCGTGTCTCCCGCTGTCACTTCTGTCTCTCTCTCTCCGTTTTCTCACACTCACGCCATCAGTGGTGATAAACAAACAGAAGAAGAGTCTCTGCGTGAGAGAGAGAGAGAGGGAGGGAGAAAGAGAGAGAGAGAGAGAGGGGGGGGAGGGAGGGAGGGAGAGAGAGAGAGAGAGAGAGGGAGAGAGAGAGAGGGAGGGAGGGAGGGAGAGAGAGAGAGAGAGGGGGGGGGGAGGGAGAGAGAGAGAGAGAGAGACTTTTGACTTTGATCACCCTTTTAATTTACACCATTTTTCAAAACATTACAATCTTAATATACAAAACACCTAATGTGCACACAAAAAAAGTTACCAATTAAAAACCATATTTCCAAACTCATTACTCATTACTAAGCCTCTCTCACACCGCACCTCATATCAAAATAAGGTACATTATCAGTTTGTTTATAATATGCAAATTCAATAGCATCCCTAAATTCAACCAGTGATTTAAACAATAAATCAATATCTTGACCAGCATTTTTACACCGATGCGTTTTCAAGATTGCTAACTTGGCTTGACCCATTAAAACATCGGCAAGCTCACACTGTTCACGCCACAGCTGTTCGTACTTACAACCAAAAATAAAAAGGTTATTTCATAATTATTCTTTCCAAAAGTACAAACCAGCCTTGGACACTCACAAAATAGATGAAATACAGTATCAGACGCCTTACAAAAAGAGCATTCAGGTAAAACCGTATCATTAAACTTGGAAACAAAGGTATTTGTAGCCGACGCACTGTGCAGTATTCTCCAAAGTCTCCACATTTTTGGGGAATGGGAGGCGTATACATCCGCCTCCATGAGGGATTCACATCTCTGGGTCCAGAAAGGTAAGTCCTCCATTTAGTATCTATCCTTTGGAGCTGAATCTCCAGGCTAACGGTATATATGTGGCCATCATTTTTGGTGAACTCATTACAAGTAACTTGAGTTATGTGCTGGATATAAATCAGTCCTCACTTTCGCGATTACAACTGGTACAAAATGCTGCAGCTCGTTTCTTAACAGGGACAAAAAAGAGAGAACATATTACACCTGAGCTGTCGTCCCTTCATTGGCTATCCGTTCGGTTCAGAGTTGATTTTAAGGTTTTAGTGTTTGTATTTAAATCACTTCATGGTCTTGCCCCTTCTTATATCTCTGAACTTATCCATTCTTATTCCTCAGTGAGAGCGCTCAGATCTTCCACCCAGATGATATTAAATGGTCCAAAATCACGACTTAAATCTAAAGGTGACAGAGCTTTCTCCGTTCATGGTCCTAAGCTCTCCTTACCTGTGTCTCTTAGACTTTCCCCTACTCGGTCTACATTTCAATCTTCTCTCAAAACATACTTTTTTTCTCAGGCATATGTTTAATTTGATACAAATTTTTTATGTTTTAAATATTGTTTTATATTGCATGATGTTCTTGTCTTAATTTTATTACTTTTGTCTGGTTTCTTTTGATATTTTATTATTAGTGTTTAATTGTATTGTATGAGGGTGCTTTGTTTGGTATATTGTGCAGCACTTTGGTCAGCATTTATGTTGTTTTAAAGGGCTATATAAATAAACTTGACCTTGACATATGTAATCAGATTACTTTTTCAAGTAACTAGTAAAGTAATGCATTACTATCGATTCATGATTCAGATCGCGTGTCAAACTGCTGAAATCACTTGACATTGGCAATCCGAATCATTGATCGATTCGCTGATTCATGAACCGCTCGAATCTTTATTTGAGGATTGAAAAACAAACCCGGAAGAGAAGCCAATGCTGAATAAAGTCGTAGTTTTTGTTATTTTTGGACCCAAATGTATTTTGGACGCTTCAAGAGACTCTAATTAACCCACTGATGTCTCATATGGACTACTGTGATGATGTTTTTATTCCCTTTCTGGACATGGACAGTATAGTGTGCATACACTTGCATACGCTCTCAGACTAAATATAAAATATCTTAAACTGTGTGTGAAGATGAATGGAGTTTATTTATTTATTTATTTTATTTTTTATTGACATACAGACATACAAACCACAATAGTGCAGTAATTGACAATCGAGTTCATAATTCTAGAAGTGAAATAAAAGTGAAATAAACTTTTATCAGTGCTATCGTTATTCTGTATATTGTACGACATCACTTGCGTAAGGCAAACAAATTATAATGCAATTAAAATATTAATCTCATGTTATCCGTTATAGAACACGGATTTATGTTATAAGGTAAACAATACTTGCCTCTAGCTTCCTGACAGACCGCCAGCAGCGAGTGAGACTGGGTAAACTCACTTCCAGCACTCTTACAATCAGCACTGGTGCCCCCCAGGGGTGCGTTCTCTCCCCACTGCTCTTCTCCCTGTACACCAATGACTGCACTTCTAAAGACTCCTCTGTCAAGCTTCTGAAATTTGCAGATGACACCACTGTCATCGGCTTTATCCAGAACGGTGACGAGTCTGCTTACAGACTGGAGGTTGAACAGCTGGCTGTCTGGTGCAGTTATAACAACCTTGAGCTGAATGCGCTCAAAACGGTGGAGATGATAGTGGACTTCAGGAGGAACATCCCAGCACTCCCCCCACTCACCATCATGAACAGCACTGTGGACGCAGTGGAGTCATTCAGGTTCCTGGGAACTACCATCTCTCAGGACCTGAAGTGGGACAATCACATTGACTCCAATGTGAAAAAGGCTCAGCAGAGACTGTACTTCCTTCGTCAGCTGAGGAAGTTCAACCTGCCACAGGACCTGCTGATTCAGTTCTACTCAGCTGTCATTGAGTCGGTTATATGCACCTCCATCACTGTCTGGTTTGGTTCAGCTACCAAATCAGACATCAGGAGACTGCAACGTACCATCCGGACTGCAGAGAGGATTATTGGTGCCAAACTGCCAACCCTCCAGGACCTGTACTCTTCCAGAGTGAGGAAGAGAGCGGGTAAAATCATCACAGACTCCACTCACCCCGGACACCTCTTGTTTGAACTGTTACCGTCAGGACGGCGACTCCGATCACTGGCCACTAGAACATCTAGGCATAGGAACAGTTTCTTCCCACAGGCCATTTCCCTCTTGAACAGTTAACCCCCCCCCCCCCCCCCCCCCAAGGCAAATGCCTGTAAGTGCAATTATTCCCACTTTTTAGTGCAATATCTCCTAAACTCAGGTGATTACTTATATTACTTATATTATTTATTATTTATATTTATTCTCTCCACCCAAATACTGTAAATGCTCATAATCTACGTCTTCTGACTAAACGTAACCGTGACCTTATACTGTTCATATTTTTCTTCATATTTTTATTCTTAGATTTTTTTTTATTACCGTGTTGTATTGTATTGTTTATGTGCACTGGAAGCTTCAGCACCAAAAAAAATTCCTTGTGTGTGAAAGCACACTTGGCAATAAAGCTCTTTCTGATTCTGATTCTGATACTTTTTCATCATTGACGCGAGGAAAACTATCCTAGACGTCGTTCTAGTGTTATGCACAGCACACCATGATATAATTAGCCAAGCAACAATAAAACTTCCAATATACACAAATAGGCTGAATTAATATTACCTGTCGAGAAGAAAGCAGGCAACGTCGGCGTTCTTTTTAAAATCGTTGCTCCTCATGAGCTCTTTCCATCTTGGAAAGGCCACTCCAATATTTACTTTTGTCTTGTTGATTTGCCCGTTGCGTTGACGTCTTAATTCTCTTTTCCGCTTCCTTGGCGACTCTGATACATATCCCGCAATGTTACTAGGTCCCCGACCCGGGTCGAATTCGGTAATCAATGCCGGGATGTGGTTGCTTTCACACAGAAGACGAATATTGCGTGTCGCAAAGTCAACAATATATATACATAAAACAAAAGTAAATTATATATATAAATTGTTCCGGGAATATTGCGGGTCCGACGTGCAGTGTGAAAGGGGCTTAAGAGTGATCCTCCATCATCATATAGCAGCCTCAAGCAATCCCCCTCTTCACATTCGACACGGTGCCATCGAGTGTAAAAACACGAAAGGCGAAGCTTGAATTTACGGGTATGTCCCTCTTTGGCTACTGTACTTTCAAGATGGAGGAGCAACATGGCGACCGGCATTCGAACCCCTCACCCGTATGTGTTTTCAATGGTATATTATAAACTTACCAGAATACTTTATTACTTGAAAGAAGTAAATATACATTACTGAGCACATACATTTTTGAAAGAACTAAGTGATTTTAGCTAAGAATAAACTAAAAAAGTTACACAGTGTAGCTTTAAGGCACTTACTTTCTAAGTTAAACCAACATTTTTTTCTTACAGTGTAGTTTTCATCCAGTATATATGACACAAGCGAGTTTAAAAAACACCTGAGAAACAGGAGGAAGTTCATTTGCTCTGATTGGCGTTTAGGAGACCCAGATGAGACGTTAATCTCATGCGGGATGTTTTTCTCGTGTGGGAGAAGCTTGCGTAATAAACCTGGAAAGCGTTTTTCTCGTTCTCTTCCACTTCAAAGCTTGGCTCAGCCCGCTCTGGGTTCCTGTCACGAGGCTGAGCTTCTCTGCATTGTTTACCGCAGCAGAGCGGATGAATCTCTCAAGACGACGCCTGCAATTTAAAGCATATGCGTTCCTGCAGTCTGTTTCACTCTTCTTTAACGTCTCACTCGCCTTTTTTTATCCTGACGCTCTCTCGGGTTATTCCTGCTATTCACAGCCCTGAATAATAATTTAAACATCAATATGCATGAGATTAAATTAAGGGAAGCATTTCTATGACATGGTTTAAGATCAGACACTTCAAGTTTAATAACTTGATTATTTAAAGTATGACATGAAAATGATCGCGATGTTGATAAAGAGCTGAATTTAGCCATTGCTCAGTGTGAGACTGCACCATTTGACCAATCAGAGCAGAGTAGACCAATCACAACAGACTGGATCATCTGACCAATCAGAGCAGAGTAGACCAATCACAACAGACTGGATCATCTGACCAATCAGAGCAGGGTAGACCAATCACAACAGACTGAGTGTAATATATATTATGAGAAAATGTTGAAAAGTGAAGTTTTTATGCGTGTAAACCTGCTGTAGGAGACTCTAAAACAAAATGAGAAACATTTATAATAGCATAATACACTTTTGGCAGCAACTGAACCGCAACTTGTCATCGGGTCCGTGCCAAAGCTCATTATTTAGTGTTAAAGTTTGTTCAAATCGTACATCAAGAGTGAGTGAAAGTCAGGCATTACTCAAACACAGATAATTACATAAGTGCATAGAAAAAAAAGCGCAAGTGTGTTTACTCAACACTACACACACACCTAAAGGATTATTAGGAACACCTGTTCAATTTCTCATTAATGTAATAATCTAATCAACCAATCACATGGCAGTTGCTTCAATGCATTTAGGGGTGTGGTCCTGGTCAAGACAATCTCCTGAACTCCAAACTGAATGTCAGAATGGGAAAGAAAGGTGATTTAAGCCATTGTGAGCGTGGCATGGTTGTTGGTGCCAGACGGGCCGGTCTAAGTATTTCACAATCTGCTCAGTTACTGGGATTTTCACACACAACCATTTCTAGGGTTTACAAAGAATGGTGTGAAAAGGGAAGAGCATCCAGCATGCGGCAGTCCCTGTGAGTGAAAATGCCTTGTTGATGCTCGAGGTCAGAGGAGAATGGGCCGACTGATTTAAGCTGATAGAAGAGCAACTTTGACTGAAATAACCACTCGTTACAACCGAGGTATGCAGCAAAGCATTTGTGAAGCCACAACACACACAACCTTGAGGCGGATGGGCTACAACAGCAGAAGACCCCACCGGGTACCACTCATCTCCACTACAAATAGGAAAAAGAGGCGACAATTTGCACAAGCTCACCAAAATTGGACAGTTGAAGACTGGAAAAATGTAGCCTGGTCTGATGAGTCTCGATTTCTGTTGAGACATTCAGATGGTAGAGTCTGAATTTGGCGTAAACAGAATGAGAGCATGGATCCATCATGCCTTGTTACCACTGTGCAGGCTGGTGGTGGTGGTGTAATGGTGTGGGGTTTTCTTGGCACACTTTAGGCCCCTTAGTGCCAATTGGGCATCGTTTAAATGCCACGGCCTACCTGAGCATTGTTTCTGACCATGTCCATCCCTTTATGACCACCATGTCCCCATCATAGACTGTAAAAAAATATGGCCGTAGTGTCCATGACGTCACCCATAGGATTCCGATAAGCCGTTCTGAAGCTTAAAGTATGGGCGAGCTGGGCGTTGCCATCTTGTGAGCGAGTCATCGCGTGTCACTCCCGGATAACAGAAAATGGGCAAAAAGGCGGGATGTGCGCGGAGCTGAGGTGACGCAATAACTATAGACGGCAGATAAATGGCTATCCACTTGTAACCACGCCCTTAATTATGCAGAACCTTAAGGCTTTATATAACGTAAACGAATGAGTTATAAAAAAAATTCACCCCCCTCAGAGTTGTCATGAAGATCAAAATTAGCCTTATAAGCCAAAACCACAATTTGTACCAGGCTGTAAACATGTTTTTTTCTGCTTTAAAGTTGAGAATTTTAACATGGGGCTCAATGAGATTCTGCTCCCTACTGGAGCCTGTCCCTAGTGGCCAGTTGAGGAATTGCAGTTTACATTACTTCCGTATTGGCTTCAAGAGAGATCGTGGGAGGTTGCCGCTTGGTCCCCATCCTCTGATGACTACTTCCAGCAGGATAATGCACCATGTCACAAAGCTCGAATCGTTTCAAATTGGTTTCTTGAACATGACAATGAGTTGACTGAACTAAAATGGCCGCCACAGTCACCAGATCTCAACCCAATAGAGCATCTTTGGGATGTGGTGGAACGGGAGCTTCGTGCCCTGGATGTGCATCCCACAGATCTCCATCAACTGCAAGATGCTCTCCTATCAATATGGGCCAACATTTCTGAAGAATGCTTTCAGCAGCTTGTTGAATCAATGCCACGGAGAATTAAGGCAGTTCTGAAGGAGAAAGGGGGTCAAACACAGTATTAGTGGTGCTCCTAATAATCCTTTAGGTGAGTGTACACCACTGATGCTAACCAGCAGACGAGCACATGAGATGCTGGTCAGAAGATGAGCGCTGTGACAGACGCAGGTGAAGGAAGATGGATCCGTTTATCCAGGACTTTCCACATCAGCGGATATTTGGGACACGCACACACACACACACACACACACACACACACACACACACACACACACACACACACACACACACACACACACACACACACACACACACACACACACACTCCTCTAATCTGACAGTAAAACAATAATAAAAGGACCCAATCAATAATCACCTGTGAGGTGGACTCACATGATGGAGTGAAGATGTAACTCGGGCTGATGTGTTTTGCAAGTGAGTCACGATGGCTATTTATATCTGTCGGAAGGTCCTGACCGACTCTGACACACTCGATGAAGTCAAAGGAACCTCGGCTTCATCAGCATCAGTGTTTCCAGCG